>NW_008682153.1:53221-55948 GCF_000695815.1 Acanthisitta chloris
CTAGTGGAAGTCTGCTTATGGCAAGGGATTTGGAACTGGATGATCTGTAAGGTCCCTTCCAACCCAAACCATTCTTTGATTCTTTGAGAACTTCTGGGGTCTGAATGGTCTATTGTATGTGCTTCCTGCAGAGCAAGTTTTGCCATAGTAGTGCAATATGCAGTCAGATTGCACTTCTGAATTGCACCTGTGACACGTACTGGTCTGATGTATATTTATAGTTAGGGATTTGGAACTGGATGATCTGTAAGGTCCCTTCCAACCCAAACCATTCTTTGATTCTTTGAGAACTTCTGGGGTCTGAATGGTCTATTGTATGTGCTTCCTGCAGAGCAAGTTTTGCCATAGTAGTGCAATATGCAGTCAGATTGCACTTCTGAATTGCACCTGTGACACGTACTGGTCTGATGTATATTTATAGTTTAATTTTGAAGCCTGACACCTGTGACACATACTGGTCTGATCTATATTTATAGTTTAATTTTGAAGCCTGGGAAAGGTTATTAATCTGTGTTAGTAAAGGATCACTGCCTTTGTGCCACGTGCAGACCCATGAGCTGGAGGGCTGAGATTCTCTGTGTTTTATGGCAGTGCGTTGTCAATGTGTAAGACATTCCATTTCTGTCATGTACAGCTTCCTTTCTTGTGTTTTGGGAGAGGATGGAAGCCTCCAGGTACTTTTATACAGTATTCAATATTTCTAACAGTACAGCAGTATCTATTGTGAGGATGGAGCACAGGTTGGAATTTGGGTAGTGGAACATTTGCACATGCTTCAAAATATGAGCAGGTGTAATCAGTGGGGATCTTCACACTTAAGCTAAAGGGCATGTGCAAATGAAAATGGGTTTCTTTCATTCAACTGCTGTTTAATGAATTTTGCTTGCCTTAATTGAGTTCCCAAGGTCAGGACTTCCAATCCATTCAGGTTGTTGTAGGTTGGCACCAGTGCCTTCACTGCCACTTTTTGCCTGTTTAGCTTTCTAATATTTGAAGTGATTAAAGCCACTAGTGTAGTCTAAAAACAGCTTTCTAGTGTCTGTTACCACAGCAGTTCCTCTCTTGGGATTGGTCCTGGGTGTGAGGGGGCTCTCAGGGCAGGGGGTCCCCTCTCCCTTGCTATGAGCATATGGGAGGTACTCTGTTGTACAGGGTCAGCAGTCTCACTTCTTATCTATTTTTAATAAATTAGGAAAAAAAATTATACCATTTTAGTATTCCTCTCAACCATTAAAACATGTGCATGTGGCTTTTTCCCTCTTGCATGTTTTTTTGTTCCTAATTATAATTTTCTGACATACTTCCTGGAAGCCAAAGTTATTAACATTTATCCTCCCAGAACTGAATGCCTCTGTTCAGCTCTGAGTCACCCTTCCAATTACAAATTAATTTATCCAGTATTGCTCTTTGCTGTGATGAGCAGCAACAAAAAATGCACTAGTCTTGGACCAAAATTTGCTGAAGGGAAGAAGTAACTTGTCTGTGGTGCATCTTTGGGATTTGACTTTGTGAGAGATATATTGAAACATTCTGAACATTTGGGAAAGCAATTGGAGAAAGTGTGATGACTGATTATACTCCATGGAGCTTTACAGTGTGCAAGTGGGAGAAACCTCCAGGTAGAGGAGAGTTCCCCAGGGCTTTGGTGGCTGCATGTCTTCTCCCCCTCACCTTCCCTCCCGACTCATGGGGCACCAGCTTTTAAATTGGCCTCAGCTTTCTCTCTGCTAACCTATTCAGGAGAGGATGTGGATTGCCAAAGGCATCTAGTAATTTGCAGACCAACTACAAGCTTGCAGAAGTGTCTGGTTATCTGCCTAGCTTGAGATCACTCTTCCTTGGTTTTGAAAAGAATGCAGATACTTAGCTGCTTATGCTATTCAAAATAGAAAAAGATGTTAAAATTTTTCTTAAAAGATATAGGTGGGGGAAATGGCTAAAAAGCTTTTAGCTGTTTCCAGCACAATGAAATCTGTGGTGTCTGTAGCTCAAACCTTGGGCTGACTGGCACAAATCCCTGTTGGAGTAACAGAGCCAGCTGTCCTGAAGAAGCCTGTGGGGAAATCATATGCCTGAAACATGGGAAATGGCATTTGCTTTGGAATTGTCTGCCAAGACAGAGAACTCTCATGAGTCAGTAAGTCAATATCTGAAGGGCATCAGCACATGAACCTGCTGGCTCATGGTGAAAAGGTATGAGCTGAAATCCCTTTGGGATCACCTGAACTGCACTGAGGGTGCTCCCACAATGTGGCTGCACATTGCCCAAAGACAGAACTGACACCTGGCCTAGGGAGCTACTCATTAAAACCAGTTGTTTAGGAAGCTGTAGTATCACTTGCATGTAATTCTCACAGTTATTCTGCAAACAAACCTCTGCCTTGACAAATGGGTCAGACCTGAACTCCTAATTGGGGGGGTTGGGTCCCTGCCTCAGGTTGCACCCACTGAAGCACAGCCTTGCTGAGCATGTTCGTTTCTGTCACCACTGGTCAGTTCCAGCTGGTCTAGTTGAATTTTCCCTGTCCCCCATGTCTTAATTACTTTATCCTTATCTGGAAGTGAATTCTGAGAAGCACAACTGAAAGTAAACATCCCCTGCCCTTTCTTGGAAACAGAGATCCCTGTTTGTCAGATATGTATATGACCTTCCAGGTTAATGAGCAACTCTCTGTTGCAGCAGTGGGGGTAAACCTCTCCCCTAGTTTGGTGTTCAGGAGAGGGAGG
>NW_008682153.1:56008-92279 GCF_000695815.1 Acanthisitta chloris
CACAGTATGCTGCCACACTCTTGGCCAGCAGTGGAGTGAGGGACAATTGCCCCTCTCCTGGAGCAGGCAAACCTTGTTACCTCTGAGCTAGTTCATGACACCAAACCAGGAGCCAATGCTGCTGCTTTCATTAGCAGTTACAGACTCAGATGCAGATATTTTGGCACGGAAAAGCCTGTCTTATTAATCTTATTCTCATTGATTTACTAGTGTGTCGTTGTTTTTTAATGGAAAGTGATGGGGGTTTTTTAGGCAAATTATATTAAAAAGCAACATGTGGAAATTAGATTGAATGAAGCTCTTACTGTTGCTAATCAATTTTCAGTTGTTCCATAAATGTATTTTTATTCTATAATCATCTGTCCTTTTTTGCAAACTGAAATTATTTTATGACAAAGTACTGTGCTATGTTAGATAATTGTGATAATAAAGAAATCTTGGACTGTTAGTCCTCATAAGTGCATGCTTCAAACATTCCTGTATTTCCTCTAGACTTTTTGTGTCTTATGATGCTCTTTTGAAATGTTTCTTACATATGTTCAATAGAATAATAAGTGAATGGTAAAATGTGAGGTTTGTGCTGCATTTGTGCAAATCCAGTGATGAAATGTGATGATGAGAAGGCTAATGTGGGCACCATGAGCCTCCTTTCTCATGCCTTGCACTGTAAAACAGAACTTTCATTTAGTACCACGAGAGATGACAGACTTCAACTTGATCTAACAGAGAGACTTTTACACTAAAAATTAACCACACTGAAAGAAAGGCTGGAAAATGATGTGGATAACAAGACTTGCATAATTTCATGCCAGAACATTTTATTCCCTTTTGCTTCAGGAAGAACAACGTCTGGTGAACAGGGATTAAGGAGAAAACTCTCATAGGGATGTCTCCTATGGTGGTGGCTCACTGTAATTTCTCCTGCCTTTTTCTGGAGTTGTTAGGGATGTCTGCCTCCAGACAAAATCAGCACTACTGGATGCCTTGCTATCTTGAGGAACGGGGGAAGTCAACTGCACCTGAGAGCCAACCTGAGCATGGTGGAGTCCAACTGCGCTCGGAATGCGTGAGGTCTCTCCGGAAACCAGGCAAATTTGTGACTGTCTGGGAGGCATCTTCCTTTGGCATTTGAAGCCTAAACACAATTGTAAGTTTTAGAATAAGCCTTAATAACTAAATCCTTCCTATTTTCTGCTTTGGTAAGTGTCAGTCAGATGAGGTTATGTTTGCCCTTAAGATGTTATGAAGTGGATTAATCCTATGGGTGTGCTCTGGTATTTACCACTGAACATGTTCCCATGTTTGGATTAAACAGTTCTTACGTAAGTTTACCACAGGTGACTCTGGGAAGTAGAGTGGCTTTGGCTTGCAATGGCTTTAACAACAGAGTTCCATTTATTTTTAAAGAGAGTGGTCATTAATGGTTGAAAGAAACCAACAGCCTCTGTTAGATTGGTTAGTCAAATGCTTGTTAAAACCAGGGAGCCTCTCTAGTAGCAGCAGAGTGCTAGCTGTACTTCAGTTCTTCCTGAGATTGTTAGCAAGGGTAGAGCAAATGGAGATACCCCTGCAGTGTCACCAAGCTCCAAACTTATTTTGTGAAATTTAACTTGCTTGACAAGTATTTTTTCAGTGCTTTTGCTGATAATTCAGTCACCTGCAGCAACCATTAATATTCCCTCAAGTGCAGCTTATTTGGAGGTGCTGCCAACAGCTAAGCCCTGATTTTCAACGATCACATAAGGAGAAATGCATTAAGATGTTTACATTTTTTACCTTCTGACTTTTGAGCCTGGAATAGGTTTTCATGGGTGTCTGAAATCCTACTGTAAGAGTCTGCAGCACTTTCAAATTTAATAAAACTGTTTCCTATATGACTCCTCCAAACATGGACACAGCTTCAACAGTAGCCCAGAAAAGTTAAATAGGACCAGCTCGGGAACAAATGGGCTTATACAAAAAAAATCACAAAAGCCTCTTATAAGACATGATCATCCTCTTGGAAGGAACAACTCAAACCTCAATTTAAAATAAAATCTGACTCTCATCTTTATTTATACTAAAAATAAACCTGTTATTACAACACATTTTCTACTTTTGGATTGAAGGGAACATTTTTATTTACCACATGTATAAGTCAGTTATCTTGGGTTTTTAATTTCTGTTTTCCTCTCCCTCATTTGTATTGTGGTTGTAAGACAGCCCTTTCAAGATGAAAACCATGATCCATGGTAGGGGCTTTGCAATGGAAGACTCTGATGTGACTAGAAGTACCCACTGTTCCTTGTATCCAAGGGGTCACTTGGACCTTGACACATCATGTCTGCAGCTGAGTTGGGCATCTTATTTGAGCCTAAGCACAGTGCTGGTGGTGTTGGTGCTATGTCAGGGTCTGCTGGGAGTCCAGACCCCCAGCCAGTGGAAGAGTTCTGTGGGGAGTGGATGTGGAGAGGTTATTGTAGGTCTTCCATGGAAAAAGCTTGTGAAATGTCCTGCCGAGATAATTGAGATCTCAGTGTCATTCATGCTAATTTTAAACTTTAAGATGTTTCTCATGGACTGTTTATAGACTGGTTGTACTCTTCAAAGGCCCAGAGGGACTTTTTCTGTAGAGCAAGCCTGAGAACTTCACTTGAGCAGACTAGCCAGGAACCCAAGTCATTTTTTATACTCAAACATATAGCTCACTAAACAGAGAGAATCCTGCAGACTTAATGCACCTTCTCAGCTCAGACTGATGCTGAGGGAACTACTCAAAAACCTTCAAGTGAAGGCTTGTATGTGAATGTATGTGTGTGGGGCTGGGGTCAAAGATACTGAGATACTCCAGCACCCCAAAATCAGTACCTTTAGAAAGCCAGGCCACTGGGTTATTTCCTGAGTGAAGATCATCTACAGCTGGCTTGCTCCTAAAAAGTTAGGAGGAGGCCTCATTCATCCTCACAGACCAAGAACAACTTATTTTTGAGAAGTCAGGTTTCATACCTGACTGACTTGGTATGCAGTTGTTTCCGCCCCTATTTCTCTTATGCTGAAAACTTGCAGCATGACTGGATTCATGGTTTTGGAGCTTAAGGGTGAGAGTTAAATTCTCTTCTGCTTGTTAGTGCACATGCAGAGGTTTCATACTGGAAGTGAACGTCTCTGTTGTGAGGATAAACATCAATGGGCAGAAATAAGGACAAAGGAACAAACAGTCCTCTTGGTTGTTATAGAAGGCCTCAAATTTCCAACTGTATTTGGGTTATGTAGATGGGCAAGATAGGATATTTTCCCTCTGTCTGTCCATAAATTGCAATCTGATGTGAATGAATTACCAAACCCAGGTAGTTCACCAGAGCAAAGGCAGGTAATGGTCATATAATGCTTGTATAACAGTTCTTGTGATGGAATGGGGTTGTGTGCACTTTGACTTTAATCTTCTTTTATTTTTGTCATGGTTTAATCCCAGCCAGCAATCAAACTCATGGGTTGAGATAAAGACAGTTTAATAAAGAAAGCAAAAGCTGCACATACAAGCAAAGCAAAACAAGGATTTAACTCACTGCTTCTCATGGGCAGGAGGTGTTCAGCTATCTCCAGGAGAGCAGTGCCTCATCATGCATAACAGTTCCTTAGGAAGACAAATACCATCACTCCAAATATTCCCCACTCTTCCTCCTTCTTCCCCCTACTTTATATATTGAGTATGATGCCCTATGGTATGGAATATCCCTTTGGTCAGTTTGGGTCACCTGTCCCAGCTGTGTCTCCTCCCAGTCTCCCATGCACCCCCAACTTCCTTGCCAGTGTGGCAGTATGGAAAGCAGCAAAGGCCTTGGCTCTGTGTGAGCTCTGCTCAGCAATAACAAAAACATCTCTGCATTATCAACTCTGTGCCCTGCACAAATCCTAAACATAGCCCTATACTACCCACTGTGAAGAAAGTTAACTATACTTCAGCCCAAACCAGCACAATTTTCCATCTTTCTTTTAATAGATACTGAAATTCTTACTCCATTGTTCATCCAATTTGGGCTGTAACTGTGTCAGCTGATAATTTAGAGCAAAGGGAATAGGATCTTCTGTATTCGTCCCTGCTGTGTTTCCTTTGAAAGGATGTTTTTCTTCTTGGATCACAGCAACTGCTGCTAGAATTATTTGTGGCTGGCACTTAGTGCATTTTTCCACATTTAGATGATAAGGGTGACACTTGCATGAACTCTCATCAGTGGATTTTTTTTCCAACATCTTTGCCTTCAAAAGCACTACAGGCTTTTAAATCTCACTCATGGGAGGTACTTTGCAAGGGTTCATTAGCTGTGAGCAGTAGGCTTTGATTTATTTGATGAAAACATGCCTGTCGTGTGTGATGCTGGCTGCTGTGGGACTGAGAGCAATGAGAAATCTCTTCTTTTAGCAGCATCAAATGTGACATGGCAAATGTGCTGCCATTAGGACATAGCAACAGGCATCCTGTGAGCTTGTTAAGACCTTTGGCTTCATTTTCATCTCATTTTATAGCTGTGGCTTAGAGTGCTGTAGGTGTGCAGCTGCTTGCTTGTCATGATGGAGCCCATCAACGAATTTGTGGTGGTGCCTCATAAAAATTCTTGTGGTCTGGGGTATCTCTAGGGGCTGGGGCAGGCTAGCCATGTGGTGAGAGGCTCCTTCCCACCCCATGTCAGTGTGTCTGATGCAGCTGTGGGATGGGAGCATGCTGTACCCAAACCAGGGTCGAGCTGTGACAACAAGCACCTCTCCTGCTCAGCTCAGCCCTCTCTGCTCATAGCAGTCCTGCTTCCAGGCACCTTTCTGGCTTAGCCCCGAGTCTCTTGAGTAACAAAACCAAATCAATACAATGGTCTTCACCTCATGGGAAAGGGCTGGCAAGAACAGAGGTCCATGATGGATATATGTCCTTTGATAGCCCTTGGCATGTCCAGAGCTGTGGTGCATTTTGCAAATTAAAGAGTGTATGCTCAGGGCCAGATTCTGGCATTAGCAGGACAGGGACTGACTCTGCTGATAACCCAGTGTTTACCCTTTGGAGGACTGTTGACTGTGTGAGGATATTCAGGAAACTTTTAAAGGCAGGTTGTTGAAATTGGTTAAACCCTCCTGAGGACCTGGGTTTCAAACAGTATTGCTTTACTGTAATTTACTTCAGCTTATGGACTTGGGTTTCAAACAGTCTTGCTTTACTGTAATTTACTTCAGCTTAATTATATCTTAAAGTGGAGTAAAGGTCACTGACTCAGAATCAAAGCAACAGAATGCAGATCAACCAATTCACTTTAAATCCATACCCCTTAGTTAATTCTGATTTATTTTCCTCTGTGTCCCTGTGTGGGCAGGTCCAGGGCCCCAGTGTCCTTCTCTCCCAAGCAGAAGCAGCTTTTAAGTGAAGGACTTGGATGGCCTAAACCTGCCTCATAATTACTTTTTCCCCTGCTGGAAACAGCCTTTTCCCTGCAGAGGAACATACACTGTATGTTTCATTTAATACCTCCACTGTAATTAAAAACTGCCTACAAGACACCCTCTGCTCCTCTTGCAATTGGAAAATCCTGTGGAAAGACCTGGAGGAGCTCTCAGTCTCTGTCATCTCAGTGACAAATTTCACCAGCAGTCCCAACACTGCTGCTAAAACGTTCCTTTTATGTTTAAATCCTGACTGATAACTTACACTTTACGCAAGAGATGGTGTTCACACTTATTTGAGTGTTGCCTTCCAGCCTTCTGGCAAAGTGCTTAAAACTAGTAACATATTTTAAAGTAAAATTACATGAAAACACTGGTTAGAGCAAGAGCATTTGATGCTGTCTCCTCACTTCTACTAAGAAAAGAGGATAAAAAGTCTTCTGTAAGGAAATGTATGGGAAAAAAAAATGTGCTGTGGAAAAGTTGGCCATGGACTGCAAGTCCAGCTGGCCCTAACAGCAGAGCTTGCTGGTGTTAGTGGTTTTGGAAACAAGAAAATCAAGGAATCAGGAAAAGAAAAGGGACTGCCTGGTATATTCTCTCTGCTCTGGTTGCGAAAACAGTGTGAAAATGTTGCAGAACCCATTATGGGCTGGTTAAGGTGCTGGTGTGGTTCTACTGTAATTTTGTACATCTGCTATTGAAAATATTTATAGCTTAATAGGAAAACCCAATAAACTGAAAAACATATTCTGGGGTTGGTGTTATTTCAGGTAGCAGCTGTGTGACCCGAGAATGCTGCACCCCCGTTCTGGCCTGGCCCTTTACTGACGCTGCTCATCTGGGTGGAAGAGAGGCACAGGTAAGACATTAGCACTGCTCATACTGGGAGCAGGTGATGGTGCATGGGAGCTCCTGGAGTGGCTGCACTAAGGGCAGGGTTGGCAGCATCATCTGAAATGTTGTGGCTGGAGAAGAGCTGCCCAGTGTGGGTAGGGTTGGTATGTTGTGTACTCAGTGTACCTAACTGTTGGAATAGGATTAGCAGTAGTGCTAGAATAGCCTTCCACAGCTTTCTCTGAATCACAGCATTTCATGGGAGTATCTGCAGCAGGAGGCAAGAAGAAGGAATCTGCCCTGGTCGGACTGGTCCTGGAGGACAGCTGATCCCAGTGCTCCCAGGATTGCTTGTCTGAGTCCTGCCAGGAGCAATGCCCTCAGCCAAGGATGAAAGACCCTGTACCCAGAGGGTGCTGGGGCAGGACAGGAGACAGGTGAGAACATGAAGAGCTTTATCCCCTGAATCCACTGGAGAAGTCAGCAGCTGAACTAAACTAATTTACGACAGGCTTCTTCTCTGGACTTGTGGCTCATTTACTTGTACGTAAATCATTCTGTATATAAATACTGCTGGCCCATGCCTCACCCTCGTTTCCTAGTTTTCAGTATGTTTTGAAAACTGCACCTTTCACTGACTGCTGTGTAATGCCTGCACTGCAAGTGCTGCAGTGAGCACGAGGAACTAATTATTACACGCAGTTTTATGGGGAATCCGTCGGGATGTATTTCTGTGCTGGAAGTCACCTTGAGACTAATTAAAAACCTAACCAAAACTGTTCAAGAAATAGAACATATCTGTAATTGCCTGCTGAGAGAACTCAAATACCGAGTACTTTATGAAGATCCCATTAATGTGCAAATGAAATCTTTTATGACACTTGTCTATGATTTAAAAGAAAAAAGTGGTACTTGCCACTAGGCAAATACAGTTGTTAATCAAAATATTTCCATTAGTGAGAGGTGAATATTTCTCTCAGAGCCACCCACAGGCATCAGTAGCTCAGATTTATTCATAGACATCTCAGGCAGAAAGCTCACATTTATCTTCTTATATTGTACTTCATGGAGTTGATAAGAATTCTGTATGGCACCTTCCATGTGTGTGGATTTTTTGAAAGTCTGCCACACCTTGGTATAAAGCTTTACCAGATTCTAAGGCTGAAGTCAAAACAAAACAGGATGGGGGCACATGTGCACAGGGATGGAGACAAAAGAGGAGTTGCATTTTGCATTGTGTGTGCCTGAGTTTTAAGGCTTTTTAAGGTTCTGATAAGAGGCACTGAAAGGCAATGGCAGTTTTATCCCCACACAAATCTGTTTCTTTACATCTTTCTGAGACTCTCCTGTCCATCCCCTCATGCCAGGTGGGTGATGGCTTGTGCATGCTGCACCTTGAGGAAAACCAAAAGGTCCTTTTTCTATTGATTTCTATCCATTTTTGAAAAAGCAACCCAACAACCTCTTTCTTCAGATAAGGTGAGAGGAGACAAATGTTTTCTGGGTGTTTTCCAGATTCAAATCATCCTGCCATGAGGCTGGGTGTGAGAGGAGGACTCTGGAGGGATTTCCCATTTAATAACCTGAGCAGGGCTCAGGTCACAGGAAGGTGTTGTAAGGTTTGGTCTCCACATTCTGAATATCCTGACACAGTGTGGCACACAGCTAAACAGGGAGAAATAGCTGCTTTTGGTTACTGGGTTGAAAACTAACATAAACCCAGTGGGGCACTTCTGATGGTGCCTGTTCCACCAGCACAACGCTCCCTTCTCAGGCAAACCTCTACGAGGTTTTGCTCTCTTGACTTCTGAAGTATTTAATGCTTTTCTAAAAAGAAAAAAAAAGAAAAAAAAGAAAAAGAAAAAGAAAAGCTTGCAGTTTTCTTCACAAGTAAGTGAGGAAAGGTTTGAATTTCCTTGCCAGCAGCAGGAAATTATTATTTCCAGCCAGAAAGTTTGACTATCCTCCCACTTGTGTAATTCTCTTTAAAACATTTTTGCTTTCAATTACGAGGCTCCCCTGGTCAGTCAAGGAAACCTGAGATATTCAAGGCACATGGAGAAAACTTTGCAAAACTAAACAAACTTGAAATGTTGCTGTACATCATCAGCAGATGGTGACTCAGATATACCACACAACTGTGGGCTGTACCCAGACATGTCATTGGATCAGCTTCTCCAGGTGGACAAAGCAAAGAGCTGTGTGTTGTTGGTGAGTGGTGCTGAGGGATTTAGTTTACTTTTGTCTTGATAACTTCCAGGGGAAGTAAGAGCCAAGTCTGGGCCTTGTGGCTTGTCTGTGTTTGCTGGCCTGTGAGGTTGGAAAGTCAGCACAGGTTGTTCCTGGCTTAGGGCTAACAGCAGCAATGCTGGGCAGGAATTTAGCACAAGGTTACCCTGGCAGTGCACTGAGCTGCTGTACAGTGTCCTCTGCTTCTGGTTTGGTCAAAAATCTAAGCCCAAATCTCCTGTGCAAGAAATTAATTATTTTGTTTTAAATCTCACAATTTCTCTAGGTTTTGGTATAGAAAACAGCCACAAAAATGTGCTTTTATAGCTTTATATTTTCTTTGCTGGCAATTGAGTCTCTGTTTCTTCTAAAAATGGTCTTTTCAGTTTCCTAAAATTTAAGATGCCTCGGTATCACTCATTCCATATGTTGCATGTGTGGTCCAGTGTACTCAGTTAGCAAGACTGGGGAGTTGGGAGCCCTGGTCACAGCTTGCTCTTACAATGATTTTCTTCACGTTTCCCAGAGGTGTTAATTTTTACATGAAAATCTAACAAAAAGGTCAGGAATAGCTGGAAATCTCTGCAACCATCTGCCATACTCAGTTAAGGTCCTGACCCTGTTTCTCCTGGGCTCTGTCCAGCATCCAGTCCCACCATGGGCAGGCAGTAAAGGCTGATGTTGGGAACTGCTGTGGGTAGTGAAAAGGTGGTTTCCCAGGGGGCTGCAGTCACATTCCATGACAATTGATGCGAGCAGGAAGAAGATTAATGTACTGGAAACGTTACTGTGCACTCACTCTGCACATAAGTTGTCCTTTTTGTCTGAGAGCTCACTGTAACACTTTGCTGTGCCCTTTCCAGCTAAAACTCAGCTGAAGCTCCATCAGAAAGATGCCAAACACTGCAGCCAATGCAGTATTTAATCCCATACATTAGGCAATTTTATGGAATATGGGCTCAGTCCAGCCCATGGCTTCAGGGCCTTGCTGGATCCAGTGGGAGTTTGTTGTGCTGCCTATTTACCTCTGCCTGGGACATGCTAAACCATGATGTGCCTGTGCTATGCATTATTGTCTCCTATTAGACAGGATCCATGGTGGAGATGACCATGAACACAGGAGGACAGTCCCTGTGCTGACTGTGCTGACATCTATCACTTTCTAGCTAAGTTATTTTATTTTTTCTGCTGTAGAGAAGCACCTTGAGATGGTGATTCAGCCTTAGAAGTGATTAATTTGCCTTTTTTTTTCTTAATTTCATTGACTTCTTAAATTAATTGAATTCTTAAATTCATTAATAATTGGGAACTTACACAACTATCCCCCTAGTGTAGGAGCAGAAATGCTCACAAATTGTGTTGGTGTGGTGTGGTGTTGGACACAGACAGGAAAATGACACGGATGAGCGACTAATGCAACAAACAATAAGGACAGGTTTAAATAGAGGTCAGTGTGGACACAGCAAATTCCTGGTTTATATTGCTGACACTGTGCAGAAATAACAGAGTCATCACATTGCTAGGAAAGTAAAATACGCATTTTCAGCAATGGATATAGAAATTGCTTGGTAACATCCAGGACTGGAGAGCACAGCTGAGTATACCCATGGCTGCCTGGGAGGTTTAGCCATGAAGCTTCCACTGTGATGAATTCCTGAATCTTCAGGATTATCTAAGGATCTCAGCTGAGTGACTATGTTTTCTCTTGTGGATTTTTCTGTGACACCAGCTATTTAGAACTTGGAGAACTGACAACACTCATGAGACTAGGTGGATGATCTTTGAGAAATGTTGGAATAAGGCAGATAGAGGGGAAAAAAATGCACACCCAACCAAACTGGCTTATGTGAGCAAAGCAGAGACAAATCAGGCAGCCCAGACACCCCTGGGCTGTGGCAGCAGCTGAACACCCTTAGACATCACTGCCTGTTCATCACAGAAGAGCCCAAGAGCTATGAAATCAGATATACCCTGTTACATTCTGCCCTGGCAAATTCATGTCTTTAGTTGCTTGAATACATACTGGAGAACCAGACTATAACCTAATGAAGTAGCAATTAAATTGCATTGGCTGTACATTAAGGGCGAATCCAATTTCTTCTAAAATGAATATAAGAAGCACATCAGCATATGCCCTGCTTTTAAGAACAGATAAATACAGGCAGTGGGTTTGCAGTAGATGTGTTGGATGCTTCAAGGGAAACCCTTGACTCTTTGAGGTTGGAACTAGATGATCTTCCAAACCAAACCATTCTATGATTCGAAGTATTCCTATGCTGTCTGTTCTTGGTTGATGGCAGTAAGTCCAGTCAGGACATCTATGGGCATGCACATTAATACATCTGTGTGTTGCTTGGGGAGAACTGTGAGGTGCTCAAAATGAGGTCAGGTATATCCTGTGCACAAAGGAGGCTGCCAAGGCAGCCTGGTGAATGGCACAGGAGGGCCAGAGCCCAGGAAAGCTTGTGGCATGAGAACAGCTTACCTCTGGCTCACTTGGCAAATGCTAAGAAAAAGAAATGGGAGCCCAGCAGAAAACTTCAAACAGTAAGTCCATACAATACTTAGGAAAGGAAAGGGCTTTGAGCAATCTGGTGTAGTGGAAGGTGTCCCTGCCCATGGCAGGAGGTTGGAACTAGATGCTATTCAAGGTGCCTTCCAACCATTCTATGATTACTAAGAATTTCCTTGAAGCTCAGAAACAGTGTTCAGTCATACAGTGCTGGTTTAACAGTAGTTTAGGGACTTTCCTAATAGTAAAAAAAAATTTTCCTTGGAAAGGAAATACAAATGTTTATCAAGGAAATAAATGGCTGATGCACTCATCCAGAAATGTTGCAAGAACAAGTTAGATTTTATCTTTAAGGAAGCTTTTCTGTCCCTCCTAACATTCAAGCCTGTGAATTATGCTTAAAAGCTTCTCACTGCAATATAAAAGCAAGAAACATGTTACCCACATTCACAACAAAGCTTAGGCTTTCTTAAAATTCCCATCTACTCAGTGCCTTGCCATGAAAATCAGAGTGAGGAAAGCAAGTTGCCAGCTCTGTTATGTATCCATTTTAATGCTCGTCCATGACAGGAGTGCTCTGCTCCTGGCAGACCTTGGGCTTTTACTTCACAAAGCAGATTTTACACCGATGTAACAGCCTTGAACTCAGCAGATCAGTCTGCAGCACAGCACAGGGAGAGATGGGGAAAAGCAAAGCCGGAGATGGGAATTTAAAATGATTTGAGGCAAAAGTCAGCAACTTTTCTGGTTTGAAATGTGGTAACTTCTGCCTTCCAGATTTCCCAGTGTGCTGCTTAGCTGCTCTAGGTCTGGTAAGTTAGCATATCATGGGGCTTAGCACTATCACTGATGACAGAAACCTATATTCCTTCAGCTGAGTCAAAGACAAACCTTTTCTAGCACCCGTTATGCAACGTCCATGAAGCACAGTCCCAGCTGCTTGGGCTCTAGGTCTTTTCTATATGCAAGTGGACAATTATGAAGCCTCTCTGATTTCTATATTTCTGCATGCTAGTTCTTTGGAGGTATGTGATTTCTTGTAGAAGGTGTGAAATTGAAGAGGTTTATCAGTCCTCTGAAAGTCACAGAAAATGTAGCACCTTTTTCTGTAAGGGCAGCAGAGCTTCCCCCCTCTGCCTTGGGTGAAACTGGGGGGCTCGGCCAGCTCTGGCTGCAGCCCCAGCAAAGCTGAGCTAGTGGTGGTGAGCAGAGGTGAAAACTGATTTAACATGGTCTTAGTTTCAAGGGCAAAACCCACATTTATTCACAAGGTTAGGAAACTTTCATCAGGATTTCCAGGATGGAAGCAAGTGTGACTGTGGGCAGAGAGCTGTGGAGACCCTCACAGTAGCAGCTGCACATTTCTTCCATGACCACAGCATTCTTGGTGCTTGGTTTCTTGCCTGGGACAAAGTGTATTTTTATGGATAATGGAACACCTTATGCACAGGGAGGAATAAAACATCTGTAAGAAATTGCTTTTGCCTCAAACCACTAAATAATTTCAACCAGAATTCCATCCTTCTTTTGCAGAAGAGGTGTAGCCTGGGGGAGCTGGGCCTCGAGCTTGGCTTCCTTTAGGAGGTGCTCTGCTTTCCCTGCTCAGGGTTTCTGGGCTCACTGTACTGCCCTGTGACCACTTCTTGCTCAAGTAGCAATTCAAGAGCTAATGCCTGTGAATTACACAGCTAAGACATGGGCCTCTGTCTTCCGAGGGCATGTGAAAATGCAAAGAAATCTTCAGCCAGATTAATACATTTTTATTATTGAAGTTTGATAACAGTCCACATAAATGATCTATTTTTCCAGCAAAACATTTCCTTTTCCCCTGCATTTTTCCTATGCTGTTTTACCTTTGGCTCCCTCAGTTATTGAGACATAGTTTGGGCTGCCCTGAGCATCTTGTTGCTTTTGGAGTGCTGTGGAGACTTCCACCTCATTTGGCTGTGCTACAGGGAAACGGAATCAGATGACAAATGTTGTGATCATTCATGATGTGCAAAATGCCTTGTGCTCCAAATCCCACTAATGCTTATGCATCAACTTCAACCTTAAATACAGTGTATGTTCATATACCTTAATGAGTTGGGTGTACATCAAAATATCCCAAGGTTGCCTGTTCATACAGAGGGGACACTAGCAGCTCACTTTTGGAGTCCAAACAACACTTCTGACCCTCAGGCTGTGCTCTTGGTGCTGCCCAGCACTAGGAGTTGGGGGAAGATTTGTCTCTGCAAATCACATTTTTTCCTCTGAATGAAGTCTGTGGAAAAATCTCCTGTGGTAAGTGTATTAAGAATTATACTATGGAAATTTGGCCAAAAGCACTTAAAGCTGGCTGTAATCAAAGCAAGGTGGTCTTGGGCTGTGTCCTGCTGGCAGGAGATCACACAGCTGATGCAGGGACTGTGCCTGCACAGGCAGAGGACCTGGACACCCTGTTACCGATGACTTTCTGGAAACTGCAGTTTCCAATATGAACACAAATCTCTGTCAAAGCTTACAGGGAGGTGAGAGGAGAGAGAGAAGAAATCCATTTCCATCTGCTGTGTTGATGTCTTTCACCTCTGCTATCGAAATTTTTCTAATTTTTGGGAGGGCTCAGGAGGTGTTGGATGTGTAATAGTTAGGGCCTTATGCTTTGCAAGGGAGAGAGCTCTATGGCTCAGATATGCGTTTCAAGTGCTCACAGCATTCTCTCACACCCACCTCTATCCTAGCAGGGGTGAACCACATGATTTAAGATCAAAATTTAAATCTAAATTCAGTTCCTCACTTGCTTTTATAAACAGTGAGGGCTGTAAGGAGAGGTCCCATAATCACTAAAAGGAGTTAATTATTAATTTCAAGTATCAGAATATTAAAATAATTCATCCTGGTGGTTGTTTGCAAAGGTTGCAGTACTGCATGCAGGCAAGGTGCAGCACTGCTGGGAGGTTGCTGGGTTCTAAGTGTTGCCTTGTCCTTCTCCAGCTGAGTTCTCTGTGACACAGCTGGTGTGATTCCAGGCTTGGGGGCTTACTGTGCAAAGCAGAAAATGTTTACAGTTTGAAGGAAGCACATCCTTTGGAGTTATTAATCTGCCCAGCACATCTGTCAGTGTGAATATTAAACGACTTTGGCCCTACTGATGTTCACACTGGTTTTGTTCCCCATCTTCTGCATCTTTTGTGGATGCTTTAATCAGTAAGGACTGTGATGATAGTATGTTCTCCTTGAGAGTGGAGGTACAACAGAGTACCAGGAGCAGCCAGTAGAGGAGGAGAGTGTTCTCTAGCAGAAGGGCAGTGGAGCTCAGCCTGCGGGGCACGACTGCTCCCTGCTGTCCTCCTGCGGGACTCTGCTTCCCTACCCGCACATGCTTGAATTCTTCACTTCTGAGATTCGATATCACCTGTGAAAAACTATTTGAACTTCAGAGGCAGAAAAAAAAATCGCAGCTGCTTTGTTTTCAACTAGAAAAATCCTTAATGTGTTCATCAGGTCAGTGACTACTGTTGGATAAATCACCCTGGCACATGTATGTGGTGTCAGAGCACAAAGTGTCTCCCCTCCAGTTCTTTGGAGCAGCTGAGAGCAGTGGCTGTGCCCTTCTTCGAAGAAAATCCTCCAGGGAATCACAGTACCCTGGAGAGGGGGGAAGTGTTACCTGTTGCTTCAGAGCCAGCACATGGCCTGTGACTCTCCTTGCACGTTTTGTGTTCACATAGATATCAGATCTTCCACTGCCCATTGCTGCTGATGGAAGAGTTCTTCCTCGAGCTCTGAGAAGCCTCAGGTACTGCAGGGGAACCTGCAGCACAGATGAACTTAATACGAGCAGCTCGAATGATGAACTAAGTTAAGCATCTCATATGGACAGAGCTCCTGCTACCGTTCGAGTGAGGAAATACAAAGCATCCCACAACTGCATTTTCACTGGGATTGAAGTCAAATGAAGCAAAGAAAGCCAATTCTTCAGCTATCCTGTGCCTGGGCAGATCGATCCTGTTTCTAAAGGTGACTGCTCTCTTTGATTACCTGGTCTGCATGGGTTTCTGCAGGCTCCTCCGAGTTCTGCCATCTCAAGGCTGAATTCTCTTACCTAGCATTTGAGGTGTTTCAGTGCTTTCTGCTTTTGGGGGTGTGTTTGTCTCACATGCCCAGTTCAGTCTGTTTCTTGTGGCTAAGCACTGCAGCAGTAGTCATACTGTCTAGATTAATGCTGAAGGACCTGTGTAATTACCCTTTCCCCTTCCTGCCGGTGGAAGGGAATTGCTGGAAAACAGTACTGTTTTCCTCCAGTTTCCTCTGCCCAAGCTTATGAAGCTACTACTCCAACATTAGAAACTCTTGAACTTGCTAATCGGCATAATGAAATTAATATGTAATGCACCAAATGCCTCACTGCACATTTTTTCTTTTCCATAACACTCGAGGGGCCAAGGGTGGCAGAGGGATGATGGAAACCATGCCAAGGTGTTGGCTTTTCCTGCCTTGGCTGTGAGTACTGCTTATGGTAGTTTTACACTGATGTGACTCTACCCATGACAGCCATTGCCAGCTTGGATCCATCTCCCCAGTGTAAGCCATTGCTCTGTCTTGTCCCTCTCCCCTTTCAGAGCCACTGCTCCCTCACATCCCTCTCCCCTCCCAGTGCCATTATGCCCTCACATCGCACTCCCCAATGTTCCCATCCTTCAGCCCCACTGACTGGCACCCCTTGTCCTGGCCAGGGTGTGTGACTGCACAGATCCCACGTGCCCTGCTTTGCATGGGACCTGCTGTTGACTTTGTCACATTAACTCTACAGGTGACATCACTCTGTTTTCTCCTCTCTTGTTCTCTATGAACTGCTGATGAGGGGCCTGCTGTGGCTGGGGGGAAGCAGAGGAGGCTTAGATATGTGGTTTCTGCAGGGCAATGAGGTCCCTGCAATGCAGATGTCCATAGGGTAGACTGTAATCTCTGAGCCTTTTGGTTTCTGTTCTTACTCCAAGGTATTCTCTGGGTACTTTACCTGGAATATTACATCATACTTCCTAACAGCAGCTTGAAACTGGAAGCTAAATTTGGGAAATGAGTGATTCTAAAAGATTATTTTAGAGTGAACCCTTGCATCCCCTTCCAGGGTCTCTCAAAGCAGATCATGGTTAGGGTGACTACATTATTGTCTGCTACTTCTTGAGCAGCTGGGGAAATGAGCCCAGCCCTAGCCTTCTTTCCCAGATGGTCACTAGCTTCCATGGTGGGGGACAGCTGCTGACTGGCCCTCCCCAGCTTCTAGTGTGGGTAAAGCAGGACACACTGCACAGTACTGGAGACTCAGCCTATTCCTGGTCCTCCAGCAGCAGGAAGATGCTGTTTTACAGCTGTCTCCATCCTTTTCTCACAGCTATAGGTTGCTGCCTAGCCTCTCTGATGCTGCAGGCATTTCAATCTGCTCCACCTTAAGCATTTCCAGCAGCACAGGATATGCTAGCTTATCAAGCTCCATCTCTTTAAAGATATTTGTTGCTCAGCTGTACTCCATCAGTGCTATGTGGCCTGCTTTAAACCCTCTGCTTGTTTCCTCCATCCTCCCCCCAGCCTCTGGGCTGCCTCATGGCCTGGAGCACTTGTGAGCCCTGATGCTGGGAACTGCATTTGAGTCACACCTCCAGTTCCAAAGGTGGTATCAGCCAGAGCCCTTTCATGCTGCAGTTCCCAACAACATGGTTTGCCCGTTTTGTATTTCAGCACAGAGGCTGCTTCTGGCATTGCAGAGCAGGGCAATGAAGAGATACCTGGGCATCAGCCGTGCTGGCAGTCTTCTGCCTCATATAGTTAGTGAGCATAACAATGTGTCAGTTCCCTGCTGCTACTTGCTGAAGTTCAGAGAGGTTTTCCTCAGGTGACAACTGCCACCTTCTTTCCAGGGTACAGGCAGCGAGCAGCAAGCCTCTGTTGGGAAACACAGACCTGAGCAGACAAGGTTTGGGAGAGCGCTACACAGGAGTCACATCATTAGTGTCTGCTAGTGACCAAGACACTTACATATCCCCCCAGCAAACGAGTTGTTTGTGAGTTTATCAGTTCCTTCAGAACTGAAGTCTGATTTGCAGGCAGTGTGCTCACCAGCTAACTGCAAGGTCTGCATTGCTTGCAGAGGCAAATACCTGCTTAACCCAGCAGACATAGTGTCATTTCCCACATCTCTGAGATCTGTCATAAAAAAACTTATTTGAAATTAAAATACTAACTTCTTTCCAAAGAATTTCATTCAGATGCAATCAGAAATCTAGGGACATATATGCAGAGTAACCAGTTCAGAGAATTGTTCCATGTGCACATCACATAGAGCCACTTGGTAGCAGATGGGGTCTGATTATTTCTATCAGCCCATGAAGTCACACTCTTCACACAACCAATACTCTTGCAAAACATCTAGCAGCCAGTGTGACAGAGGCTCAATATCTACTACTTACATCTCATGGATTTCTGAGGGTAGCAGAATGTCTTCTTTGAGGAGGATCCACTTGCCGCCCTTAATGGCAAGTTCCTTGTTCTACACTGGTGTTTCCTCTTTCAGATGTATCTTTATGTTTGCATCTGCAGACTTGTAGTCTCTCCTGGAATGAATGGGCTTAAAATCACATTAATCCTTCCACCTCCCATTTCCCTCCCTATGAAGTGGAGAGAAGCAAACCCAGCACTGAAGGAAACAGATCAAGTCCACCCCTTGCAGACACACACTTGCTAAAGGAAAAGGGGGCACAAAACCCACCAAACCCCAAAACCTCCACAACTTCTGTAACATCAAGAGAAAATACAGCTTCAGTGCTATTGGGATAACTGTTGATCTTTCTCTGGAGGGAGATCTGTGTTAGGTTTAGCATTGCTTAGTCAACTGCAATTTATACTCTACGTTTCTATTGAACAAATAGGCCACAGAGATGTGTAAAAGTATGTCTTTATTCCACTCTGCAGCACCTACTTGTTACTCTTACAGGAAGACAGGTGAACCTGGTGTCTCCCTGGTTTAATTCATTTTGCAGATGAAGTAAATTGATTCACATAGCCAAACACGTACAAAAGAATATGTCATGTTTTACCTCATTGTGTATTTCAGGTTGTTGCATGATTAAAATAATTCCGGGTTTTTTAACATATCTATTTGGCAGGCCAGGCAGGGTTCAGGTATACCAGCATATTACTAAGTACATGGCCCTACAAAACAGGGCTCTCCTGACTCTCCTTCCCCTTCAAGTTAACAGGTCAGAAAGGTGTGAAGGGACACTTTAAGGATGAAAGCACGACTTGCCCACTGCCATAAAGGCACAAAGTTCAGGAGCTTTCACAACCAAGTCCTCCTGCTGGTTCCCCTCTAGCTGCATTGCTGAGCCTTGGCTCGAAGACACTTCCTTAGAGCAGCCGCCCCTGAAGGGCTGTTGTTAAAAGGAAGCCCTTTTAATGTTGCTTAGACATTTGCCACCCACACATGGCTACTCCCTGGTTTTATGTTGTGGCACAAGGCTGGCTCCCAGGTTCACCCCCCAGTCACAGCTCAGGGTCAGAGAATCACCCCCCAGCTGATTTCCCCACCTACACACAGTCTGGGTTTCCACAGCCTGCCCACATTGACACCCCTAACATTTACACTGAGGAAATACATTTTTTCCACGAGTGAGCAGCCTAGAAAAGTCAGAGGACATGAGGAATGGGTTAACTCCCTTTCTGAATACTGAAAAATCTCCAAAAATGGCCCCAGACTCTGCCCCAGCAATGCTCAGAGTGTTTCAGCAGATAGTGCAGAGGCGTCTTTCCTGCCCACTTTTGCAATTTCCCCTGTGACCTACATCTGCCCTTAGTGAGCCCATGGCTGATGCTCAATTTGCTGTTGTCACCTTTGAGACTGTGAGCTCTAGAGACATGAATTAATGGGATAAATCCTGAGGGAGTCAGAGTCTGGCTCCTGTCAGCACGCTCACATGGATGGGATTGCAGCTGCTGTAACCAGCAGACAGCAGAAGCCATTCAAATGTCTATAAAATACCACTGGGGCACACTCTTAGCCTAAAGGTCACAACAGCACACTGTCACACTGATGTCTCTCACCCACGCCTGGTTGGCAGTGAGTGTCATTACCAGCTTGGGCTTCCCAGTGATGCTATGAGCAGTGCTACACACCTGGCTGGTTCACGGAGGACAAGCTGGCCCATAATACCTGTCACCTGACTTGTAAAGACACCAAATAGTGGCATGTTGGGTCCCCACACCCTGGGCTCACTGTCCTGGGGTGCACCAGCCCCGATGTGCCCACTCAGAAGGGTCACCAGCCCAGCCTGGCATCAGAGGCTGCACAGGCTGCTGGGCTCCCTGGGGAACCTGCTGCTGCCAGCAGGGCAATTTCCAACCATTATGGGTTTTATTTCAGAAATTGCTTTCTCATGACTGAAAATATTAAATTTTAATTGTCGGTTTGTGTGAGGCGAGGGTGGGGAGGGCACTCTGGGTGGAGAAACTGTCAGCGAAGCGTTGAGCTGCTGGGAGCAGAACAACAGAGGGCACCAGAGCCCCCACTGCCTAAACCTAGGTGATAAATGAAGCACTTTTGGTGAATACGAGTTCATTGCTGGGTTTCAGCGCTGCCGAGCTGTGACAGTGGGCTCTGGGACAGCTGTGCCCTGCACTGACACCTGTGACCCCCACGGATCACCTTCCCTGCCAAGACACTGCATTGACACTGCAACCTGTCTGAGGACCAAACCCACCTGAGGCTGCACAAGAAGCAGGTAATGGCTTTTAATTCTCTCCACACCCGTGTGTGGCAGTGTGCTCTGCTCAGTGCTTCAGGGTGTGCTTTCTCACCTCTAGCCAGCGCTCCTGCATGCGAGTCCTCAGCTGAACACAGGTGCCCTGGTTTCCTCCTGCTTTCACAGCTGTTATGCCTCACTGTTTTGCAGCCACATGTGTCATTCAGGGGGGTCTTCATCCCTTGCTGCAGTTTGACATCAGTGCTTCTTCCCGTGCCTCTTCCATGAGCATGGCTTCACCTGGCTCCAGGCACACTGCGACACACGACCTTGGGAACTGCCACTGGCTCTGTGCTTACATGGGGGATCCGATGGGGCTGGGATGCCTAGCCCAGTGATTTCTGCTGCTCCTCAGGGCAATGCTATGCATGCAGAGAATGGTTCTTCGCTGCAGGGTGACCATGGCAGGCTGTCAGGGTACAGCTGCAGGGTGGGCTGTAGCTAGGACACCGTCCATATGCTAGTTCCTCCATAAATTCCACCCTAAAAATGACTCTACCCCTGTTGTTCACTAACACCATACCAGTTCTGGTGCTAAGGCAAGTGCTGCACTTTGCTCTGTGGTTGCCAGACCTGTCTCTGAATCTTGGACACTAAAAACAGTTCACTTCATGCAATCTAACATTTTCACTACAGTTTATGTGTTGATGTTTAGAAGCTGCTGACTTATAAGGCAATGTATTTGTAAGAGACTGTAGGAATCTGCATGTCTGCATCACTGTAAACAGTTCCTTTATGAGCTGCAAAGTGATTCATCCTCCTTGCTGGGAGCGTCTGTCTTGAAATACTTAAAGGAATAGCAGGAGGTAGTCTAAGTTCTTGGATTCATGTTTTCTGCTCTAGCAAAATTTTGGTTTCTTGTCTTCAGCAGCAAAGCAAGGGCCTTGGAGGGCAAATGGGCAATGCTGCCCAGCTCTGCTGTGGGCTGCTCTAAAGCCAGTGACTCTCTGATAACCACAGCAGCGACAAAGGTAAGGGCCAAAAAAATTTATCAGTTTGCTTTGCAGACTCTTTGCTATTACCCAAACTGTGTATACCAGGACTGGAGGGAGGGTGAGGCAGGCTTAACCCCGCAATAGCTGCAAGAGAGGGTTGTCTCTGTTTATGTGTTAGCTGGTGGTGAGTGACAGTGTAAGTTTGATGGCCAAGGGACTGATGGTGCTGATGAGCCACTGGGCCCCACCAGAGGCTGCCTACATGTGCAGTGCAGGGACATGAGGACCTGAAAAGCCATGAGATGGGGGGCACTGCAGCAGGACCCAGCCCAGAGATCTCACACCTCCACTCTCTCCTTGCAGAGACAGATCAACATGAACTGCACCGATGATGATGAGCTGAATGATGCCATTGCCCTCTTTCAACTGATTGTCTACATCCCAGTGCTCACTTTGGGGATCCCACTGAACATGATTGCCTTCTGGGTCTTCTCCTGCAAACTCAAGAAGTGGACTGAGACCAGGGTGTACATGATCAACCTCATGGTTGCAGACTGTTTTCTGCTCTTTTCCCTGCCTTTCATGCTATACTTTACCAAGTACAGACATCCCGTAGACCAGTTGTGTTTGGCCATACAAAACATCTATTTTACAAACATGCCTATGAGCATCCTTATCATCATGCTGATTGCGATTGATCGATACATTGCCATCAGGTTTCCTCTAAAGGCAAAGATTCTTCGATCGCCGCTGAAATCAGCTTCTATCTGTGGGTTTCTTTGGGTAACACTGATAATTTATTCCAACTTGCGTCCAAGACTTCAAACAGGATGGGAAGGATCCTGCTTTCGAAGGTATTCTGTTGAACCAAATTATTCATCATTATTCTCCTCTATCTTTGGGTATTTTATTCCCTTAGGCATTGTGATTTTTTGCTCAGTACAAGTCATCAGATGTCTCAGAAAGAACATGACCACAAGCCCTCATGAGACAAAATTAATCCAGAAAGCCATCCACATTATTTCTGTGAATTTGTGTGTGTTCACTGTATGTTTCTCACCTTTCTACATTGCACTGCTCTTGAGGTTCACAGTGAATGTTGCTGAAGCTTGTTCTCTGGTCTCAGGAGTTAGAACCTATATTAAGATCTCTGCATGCTTAGCAAATTGTAACTGCTGTTTGGATGCATTTTGCTATTATTTTGCAGCCAAAGAATTTCCAGAATTCCCTTCTATATTTCCCACCTGTATATCTGTGAGGTCTAAGATGAATCAAAGCCAGGAATCACAGCCACCCACAGATCAAGTCAAGGTGTAGTGCACAGCAGGTAATACTTATTACAGGGCTGCTGAAGTTTTGAGGTAGAGGGAATAGGCCACCTACAGTATTTGCAATCACTGTAGGTATAGGCATACCTGCAAAAAGGGGCAATCTCTTCCAAAGGTAATGTCCTCAGTGACTTGAATCCAGCTCTGACTATTGTCTTGGATCCTTGCATTGCAGCTTCAGGCACTTTCTCGTGATAGCTATATCCAACCAAGTTGGCTTCATGGTCCTTGATTTTCAGTGTCTTCTGACTTGTAAACCATAAAGGTTTCCTCCAGGGACTGCAAACCCATATTCTGCTCATTTAAACCTAGAGACAATTAACTTTCCTAATAACAACTGACAAATAGTTCCCCTACAAGCCTGTCACCTCCTGGTGTCTGCAGAGTATATACTGAAACCACTTTCTAGACATTGGCCAAACAACATAGGAAGAGACTATTCCTATCACAGAAAGTATCCCTCATCCAAATGTTACATTTACCTGCTTTGTGTCAATACTTGGGCAACGTGACAGTAAAGGGGAAATTAGTGGACTAACACAATCCCTGTCATCATTAAGTAATATTTTTTGGTTTTTTGCACTAAATGCTATGAAAACAAAAAAGAAAGCATACTTTTGCAAGTGAAAATAAAACTCATAGTAATATATCTATTAATAAATATTCATTTATTACCTCTATGATTAATGCTAAACCTGTACTGAGATTGGGAGAGAAGACAGAGCTACCATGATATAAGATCTGCCTTACAACAGTGAATCAATAGTGGAACCCAAAGATGAGCAAGGAACTTTTTGATTACCTGAAGATGTATGTTCTACCTTGGACAAAAATTATCTGGTTTACATGTCACGTAATAATTATGTTTATGGTTGGTTTCTGACATCCTCCTTCAGTCTGAACAAAACCTCAGCTCCCTGAGGGCTCCCAGTAAATGGACAGATGACTTACCAGAGCCTGCGCCACAACAAACTACCAGCCACCATACAGCACTGGAATAGCAATCCATGAGGACAGCAACATGGTTATCCACAAATCTTTTCTGTTTCCTAGCACAAGAGTCTGGCAAACAATAGTAGGGAGCAGCAACCACAGTCCATCAGCAGCCCAGAGCAGAACCACTGCATTTTGCTAACATTTCAGTAAGATATAAACTTCCTGTCCCCTAAAAGAAAAAGATGGTAGATGAGTAAATTGATGCTGCAGACAAAATTTAAGCTTGAGAGAAAAAAGAAACCACACAGAAAAGCCTGCAAAATAATTCAGAATCTTGCTTCTATGTGAGTGAGTAGTCATCAGATATAGCATTGTTAGCCCTCCTATGCAGGGAAGGCAGGGACTGGCATAAGACAGTATTTTGCTGTTTGGTGGCATTTGGGCCAGCCTAAAATCTGAGTTCTCACCAGAGGTTTGAGCTCCAGGGTGCTGAAGGACACATGTTTGGGAGTTGTGAGTCAGGTGCTGCTTTTGGGTCCTGGAGGTATCTCTGTGATTTTGCTTTGCTGGTGCAGCATAGCTGTACCAGTCGTGAGCACTGCCCGGCAGTGTCCAGGGAGCTCTGCAAGCACCGAAGCAGTGGCGGCAGGTGGGAGCACGTGCTTTGCCACACCCTCCCTGGTGTGTTTGCCAGTGCCTTCAGTGTTGGTGCTGCATGAGTGCAGAGAGGGCTACGGCACAGAAAATGCCCTGTCAGCATGTTATCTGCTGTGGCTCAGTTCCATGCAGTGCTGAGGAAGGTCCCAACAGCCAGGGCTGGTCACTGTGTAGGATTGGTGCAGTTAGCCTAGCACTGCCATTTCACAGGCTTTCCATGCTAAAAATAGGACTGACATGTTCTGCTCTCAACCCTGAAGTTCTGTTTTGATCAAGACCTGCTGTTGCAACATTACATCTTTCTGTGAGAAAACCAAGAAAAAACCCACATGGGGCAGAGGCATTGCAGAACCTGAATGCTGCAGGGTAGCACAGTGTGCCATGTTCCCCTCGTGTGGAGAGCATACTGGTACCTCTCTCACTTAGCCAGAGGCTCTGTCCCACTGTGATATGCCAGCAGTTGCAGCCAGCAGGGCACAGTCTCTTGAGCTGTGAGAGAGGTGATGGCCATCTTCCCTGGCAGGGAAAGGAGGCAGGAGCCCATCAAACCCGTCTGTCAGCAATCTGTACCAGGAGCACAGAAAAACCACATCAGAAGGGCTTTCTTCAGCTGGTAAACAAATTCAAGCAGGACATCAGGCAGAGCCTACAATGGAAGGAAAAATGGTTGGGCAGAAAAGATCTGCCCAAAAAAAAAAATCTTCTAGATCAAACAGGTCTTAGCAAATTCTTAGATATGAAAAGCTACTTACAAATTACAATTACTGCTGCAGATAAAAACAACAAAATTGTCCTGATATGTCCTGAAAACTACCTGATTACTTTGTTACAACTTTCAGTAAGGATGAGGAATCAGAGAAGTCTGAAAATGTTAAAGGAATTAAATCTCACACCAGCAACAAGGCTTTTAAGTCAGCCAGAATAGGATTGGCACAGAGACCACCAAACAGTTTCCTAGGACTAGGGAGGGGAGAAAAGGGAAGGCTCTGGCCAGTAACAGCTCTGCTATGCTCAGATCTGAAAGAAGTGCAGTTTCACAGCACATCTGAATTATTAAATGGGAGGAAACAAATAGAAAGGCAAAAGTTAAGTGGCTCTTTACCTTACAGGAATATTTTGCCCCACTGACTTTTTCATTAATAAAATGGCAGGCACAATGTGGTAGACACTGGTGTCAGTAAAAGATTCTTTGGAACACACTGCAAACATCAATGCACTCTGTACATGCACCAGTACTGCTGTAGACCCCCAGACTACCCTGCCCAAGAGCTGGCAGCAAGGAAGCAAGAAAACCAGCATGAGTGTCACCTGCACTGCGCCACGTGGTGACAGCACTGACAAGACTGAGACAGGCTGAGAACTGCAGAGACAGGGGGAAAATACCTAGTAAGCATCATTGGTCCATGGCAGAGATGATAAAAACTGTGACTGGATGGAAGCAGGGGACCATGAGCAGCTGCAGCCTAGAGGGTGGCTGATGGGGAGATGAGGTAGAGAGAAGAGAAGCACGGGGATCCTGATTCAACATTGCCCAGGAATCAGGCAGAGACCCAAGAGCCTTACCAGGAGACATGTAAGATCATCATAGATAACGCTTTATCCTGGCTTTTCCTACTGGTAGCTGATGTTGAGTTGCTTTGACATATCCTGGTGAACCTGCTGATCCCAGCCAGCTGCTTTGTGCCTGGTGACATGGTTTGTCCCTCCCTTGAAACCTCACCGGGCTGATGGGAGACCTTCGTCTGGCAACCACAGCACCAAGCTTTGAATGGGAAGCATCACACAAGAGAGGTGCTATGAGCTGAACTTCTCCAGGCTTGATTGCCTTGACAAAGACAATAGGAGTATGTGAACAACACTTGAAGATGATGCAGTTTTCTGTACTGTGGTGAAATTATCACAACCCAGAAGCTGGATGACTTTGAAACTAAAGTACTAACAAGGATCATGACATGAAAATTATATTGGTTGTAGATCAATGAGAAGGACATACCAATATGTCAATAACTTCTTACAAGCATCCACCAAGAAGCAGCCACAAGAAAGGCAAAATTTCTGGAAACCCAGAAATATTTAAGGTAAACTCTATACTGACCGTACATTGGCCAGGAAATAATCTCAAAGATTGTCTTGTGATGTGCAGACGAACAATGCAGAACTACTCCTGAAGCTGATCTAAGATGACCTGGAAAGTGGGAAGGGGAAATGTGTTTGCCCAAGACAGCAATCAAGGCACTAACAGCAGGACCTTTCTTGACGCTTATTGATCAACTCCTCTGAGCTCTTCCAGTAATGGGTTGCAATGAGCAGCTAAGGAGCAGCCCCTGCCAGGAGGCACCAGCAGCTACAGAGCAGTCACAAAGTCAACAGGTCACAGGGTCACAGTGCCACGTTTTCTCAAAATTGCTGGCTGATGAGCACTATGAAGACAAGGTAATTACTGTGATTCAGAGTGAAACAGTTATAATAATCACTAAACTAACTGCAAACCACAGCCCTCACCTCTCCAACAGCTCTGGAACCGGGGGCCTATCAGGGCTGCTCAGTCCTGGGGCTCAGCAGTGTGTAAACTAGTGCCAGCTCTCACTCCAGTCCCCGCAGGGGTGGCAGTCTGGGAGGCAGAGAGAAGACCTCAGGACTTTCCAGGTCAATGGATCCCCTCCAAGCAATGTGCACAGCTGGTTGGGAGACGAAAGTCAAGGGACATTGCCCAGTGAGACATCAGGCAATGGAAACTAAAGCAAAGGAAAACTACAAAGCCGTTCCATTGCTGAAGGAACTGTTACAGGGCCGCGTGGCAGACAAGTGTTTCTCCTCGCTGCAGGGCTATTGCAGGCTCCTCAGTCAACAGGAGGTGGTATGAGCCACACCAGTGGTGACAGAGGAAGCTCTGCTCTGGGTAAATGTCTTCAGGAGGGGCGGGGATGCTTCCTCAGCCAGTGTTGCTGCTATCACAGCCACCAGCAATTGGTCATCACAGGACACCTTGGACGGTCATGTGCAAGGAGCACTGCTCATGGTGCCCACACGACACATTGCAGGTGGTCTGGAGGAACACTCACTCTCTCCAAGAACAGCAAGCAAGCAGGTAATTTCTTCTAGCTATTTACTGACAAGGTTATTTGAACTCTGCAAGGCAGTGCCTTTCCCCAGCTATGGTGGGACACCAAAATGGTGGTAGAGAAACAGAGGGCTGGAACCAATATATTTTCAAAGATTCATTTTGATACTGGCCACATTTCACATGTTTTGGGTGCTTAAGGGCTGCCTCAGCCTTTGCTAGATCTCTCTATTGTGTCTTATGAACTACCATTATATGTAATGGGCTCATAATCCATTTGTCATGTCCAAAGCACAGAGCTGCTGCAGGCATCTGCTGTACCATGTTCCCTCACCCCTGAACAGGTCTCCTGGAATGATTCCTCTGCTGCATGATTTTCAAAGCTAACCAAGAGCTGTAGATGCACATAGATCTTGCAGCACTGCCCTATGGTTTCCTCACTGGGGGTATTTTCAAGCCCCATGAACCTGCACCCATGGAGCCATGTTCTCCTTGCAGGGAAAATCAAGACATCTCCAACATCCTGGGTCTTTTCTGTTCATGAACAGTTACACCTGGAATGTGCTCCTGCATTAACTCCTTTGAAGCAGGAGGGCAAACAGCAATATTGCCCTTATATCCAGGGTGATAAAACCACCCACTAGACCAAACGCAGCTCTTCTCTTTACACAGCTGCTGATCTCCTTTCTTGCCATGGTATCAGTGGGAGTTTTCTGGCTTGGGATTGTGGCAGATTGCTGTAATACACCTGAGATGAAGATCAACTTCGACAATCCTTGAAAGGCAGTAAGCAGACCCTAATACTCTAAATCTCACTGCAGACCACTAAACACTACCTCTGAGTACAGGATTCAGTGGCAGCTAAAACTAATGAGAGATGTACTAATAATTGCTCTTCTGACTAATGAGAAGTGATGCAGGTCCCCTCCTTCAGCTCAGGACTGAAGGAGGGGACAGCTGTTCTTTTGCCACCCACCTCCTGGAACATCTTGAGCTGTGAAGATGCTGGCTGGCTTCAGCTGAGCACTGCTATAGGGGAAGAGATGAGGGTTTAGGCATTCCCTTTCCACTATCAGATGGTTGTAACAGCTCACATAACTCCTAGTTCCAGGATATCTGCTGCTGTCTGATCCAAGCTTGATACAAAATAAATGCCCAAGTACTTTCGTCTGCCGCTCTCCAGGAGAGCAGTCTTCCTCGCACGGGACCCAGGGAGAACCTGCACTTTTCTCCACAACTGATCAGGTTTATGTCCCTTTCCCTCTCCTTCCCACTAGGTACCCTACAGCCAGCTTTGCAGAGTCATCTCCACGGTGGGGTTTTCATGGCTGGTAAAGCCCTGAACTCTCCGAATTAATCACCGATTCAGTCCGGAGCCTAGCTTCTAAAAGGGTTAATCTGCTTTTGTAGGAACTGTGCCTTTTAACACTCTCAAAATGAACCTCAGCAGCTGCAATATTACAGCCTATGAAAGTTTTTCACTTGTCCAGCTGTGTCTTTACGTCCCAGTTTTGGTTTTGGGTATTTTGCTGAATGTGTTGGCGCTGTGGGTATTCTGCAGCAAACTTGCTGAATGGACAGAAACCAGAGTATACATGGTCAACTTGGCTGTGGCTGACTGCTTGCTGCTCTTCACCTTGCCTTTTAAAACTTTATCCCAGTTCCAGAAAATGAAGGTAGATGGATGGTGCCTGGTCCTGGAAGGTGGCTATTTCATAAACCGCTTGATGAGCATTGGTATCATCACGATTGTAGCAGGTGATAGGTACTTTGCAATCAAGTACCCTTTGAAAGCCAAGGCATTGAGGTCACCCTTGAAGGCAGCTTTTATCTCTGTATTTCTTTGGATAGTCATCATCTGTGTGATATCCCTTATAAAAAAGTTAGAGGACCGAGCACAAGATGATCTTTGCTTTGAAAAGTCTTCTGTGAAGCCCTCGGTGATCACACTGTGTGCCATTATTCCAGGGTTTTTCATACCTTTAGTCATCTTGAGTTATTGCTCCATACAAGTCATTGCAGAACTCAGGAGAAAGAAGAATGAAAACTGTCACAACGAAAAGTCAGTCAGGAAGGCTGTCTACATTGTGTCTGCAAACATGGCTGTGTTTATTGTATGTTTTTTACCTCTTTACCTCGGACATCTTCTTCGCTTTATAGTGGACTCCATCAGCTCCAACTGCTCTGCAATACAGAACATTAACAATTTTGTTCACTTCGCCTCAGTCCTCGCAAACACGAACTGCTGCCTGGATGCTATTTGTTACTACTTTGTCAACAAGGAATTTAAGGAAGCATCTTCCAAGCTAGCAAAGTCCAAATCTGAAGCCAATGAAGAAGCTGAAATTCAGCTCACAGGGCCAAGAGCTGGACTCGGTGATTCTCATGGGTCCCTTCCAACTCCAACTATTCTGTGATTCTGTGGCATAACATGTTTGTGCAAAACACAGCATGCATTTTATACTTGCTGTGTTCAAGTTCAACTGGGACTCAGCAGCAGGCTTTCACACCTGCTTTTTGTGAGGGTGGGATGGAAGAACATTCTGCTAATGGGAAGCATTCAGATACATGAAAATTAGCTCTGACTCAGACAACCACAGCAGTCCAGATCCTGATGTAACGGTCTACATTGCAACTGATAATTCTCTGCCTTAAGCAAATTTTGGTAAAATGGTAGCTTTCCCCTGCAAAAAAAAATCCCCTGTCTTTAATTTTCTCAGAAAACCCAAAACAAGTACAGGCAGTGGTAAAGGTTTTGGTTTTGTCCCTCTTCCCCACTTTGGACCAGTTTTTATGCAACTGTAACAAAGAAACAGAGGCTATTTTGAATATCAAAAAAGTTTTAAAAAATCATAGTGAAACCACTGCAGAAAAAGAAATGAGAGTTTTTTAAAAAGTCACAGACATCTTGGTGTTTAGTTGTTAAGTATGCACAATCCCAGTACCAGAGGCAGGTTTAGCCTGCTTTAGACAACTTTACAGCAATGTTAGAGCTACAAAACAGTCATCGTTGCAATACAAGGTCAGGAGAAACTGCAATTGCTTATACTGGGGAAAAACTTTACATCAAAAGTGTTTGAATCAAATGGCATTAAAATTACTACCCAAAGAGTTGGTGCAGGGCAATGGACATATGAACTCTATTCAACCTTATAATGTAAAGGACTATCTAAAGAACGTGGCAGCAAATTGTTCCAAAGAAATAAAGTTGTGTTATTAGCACAGTTTTCTAGTGAGTTAAATGGAAAAAGGTGGGAGATGGGGTGGTACAGGACCTGATCTGCTGTTTGTCCCTGGGTGGGATAGCTCATCCTCCTGCTGTCCAAGCAAGGGGTAGCAGGTATTGGCTGCAACTGGGATTGGAATTTTCCAAAGCAGAGCAGTGTATGGCACCCCATGATGTACTTACCACAAAGAGCTAAGTATGTAAAACCACTATCTAGCCTCAAGCCACATGCCCCAGGATGGGACATACTAGGCACACACCTTCACTTACACCTTCTAACCTCAGATTGGGTTTCCATCCCCCTGTATGTGCTGGGCCAAATCCTGCTCCACCTAAGCTGCTTTACAGCCCCCACATTCACCCTTTGCGTCTCCTCCTACTCACGACACATGCCAAAAGGAGAAACCCCCTCAAGGAGAGTTCTGCTGCAGACACCTGTTGAGCAGGGCCCTCCATCCACCTAGGCAGTGGCTGTGCTGCTGCCCAGCAAAGCTCTTTGCACCTGCACAGGACAGTGACGAAACACTGACAGTTTCTGGAGGGGATGCAGTGCAGGCCTCTCACCATTCTTGCCAGGGATTCTGGTAAAAATGGTGATATCTGCTCTGTCATCACCAAAATCTGAAAGCAGAATCTCTCCTTTGCTTACTACAGAATGGGGAGGGAGAGGAGGAGAGGGTCTGGCTGCTAAGAAAGACCTTTTAAGGAGGTTGGCTTCTCCCCTTTTCTATACTTGCATTTTCTTTTTAAAGATCAAAGCAGCAATGAAAGGCTCTGTGCAGACAGAGATGGGTTATCTTCTCCTGGCTCAGTCCAAGGTGCAGCAGGGCCCTGGCAGGCACCCTGCACTGCTCAGCCTGGTGCAGCTGGGCTCACACCTTGCCTTCCCCAGCCCTGTGCACTGATGTGTCTCCTGCACCACTGTAGTAACACATGCACTTTTGTGACTGTAATTTGATGATGGACTTAATGGTTTCCTAATAAAACTAAACATACCCTTAAGATTCCCTCCCCAGCATAGGACTTGTGTGGCGAGAGCACAGCGATTTGAGAGATTACCTGATTGCCAGTGCATTTTTTCTACACCTTCAGTCTCAACAACATGGATGTGAACTCTTCCGGCATGAAAGCTCTGCACAAACAAAACTGCTATTTTAGGTGAGTAGGAAAACAACTTCTACTCCAGTAACCGCTAATTAAAAGGGTGGAGGAGATACAAAGCAGAATACAAAGCCTTTTCAAGCAGATTCTGCTAAGCCACTTCTAGTAACACCCCTTCCTCTAGCAGCCATTTGCCCAGAAACACATACCATGAACACTTAGTTTAGCTTAAGTTGGCCAAACCTTCTCACCACAGAAACCTCACACCAGAGCCTCTGTACACCTGCGAGTCCTCAGGTGCTTACTGAGGTTTAGAGTGGGAGGGAGCCTTGGCAGGGCTGTGTAGGAAACAGTTGGGTTGTGCCAGTGCAAGATGGTGCTGGGCAGGGAGTGCAGGGATCATCATCATTGCCACAGCAGCTCTGAGAGAAATGCCACCACCGCTCCTGGGGACAGTCCAGGAGCAGCTGGTTACCAGGGGCAAAGAGGCAGGACAGCATGTTCCACTCTCAGAAAAGGAGTGTGATAAGCAATCCCTTTGACATAAGACTGAAACGTCTGTTCTTCAACATTCAAGCAGGGCAGTCAGGGATTCAAATGTGTTGGGGCTGAAACACACAACACAAGGACCAAGAAACCACCTCAGGTTTCCCAGCTAGAAAACTGGTTTATGTTGTTCTGTTTATTCAGTTTCTTGCTTTTCCCACCTGGGACTTTTGGGCTGATTAGTAGAGAGTCCTCTAAATTCATAACCTGTCTGGCCAAGATATCCCACAACCTACAGAGAAGAGCTAAGGGATGAATTAAGCAGTGAGGAGGCAGCAGTGATCTACAGTAGTAGACATTGCTGGTGGGCTCAGTAACCTGTGGGAGACAAGGGGGATCCAAGCACTTGTCAACAAGATACTGCTTGAAAGGGAGACAGTCCTCAACCCACACACAGACATACCATAACTATCCAGGTGGTGCAGGCCTTGCCTGGCTTGCTTTTATCTTGCTGTAAAAAACTCTAGCTATTTCCCCACATCCACCAAGCTTTCACAGGTGTGCAACTTAACCTTCATAGCATAGGATGCACTCTGTCTTTCAGACTTGCCAGATTTATCTGGAGCCAAGACTCAGCAACATTGCCCTCATGCTTTCCAAGTGATTAGGCTATAGGTGTGAGGAGGACTGGAACCTACAGCTGGCAGACTGGCTGAGAAGGCATCTTCCAATATGCATGACTACATCCTGCCCTCATCAGGCCATGCTGTCCTCCCTGGCAGCACAAGACACAGGCAGCACAAACATCTTGCACTGGTATCTCCTACATTATATTAATTCTGTGATTCTATGAATTGATGACAGAGCTGGATACAGACAGTGTAATACCTGTCAAAAACACTGAATGGACATGTTACAAGAACAGATCTATTGGAGGTATGAATAGAGCTGCTGCAGCACTTGGAGGTGGCTGCATCGGCAGGACACAGAGGGGCGGAAAGCACCCAAACCTCCCTCTGACTTTCATTTTGTTGCTCACATAGGTCTGGTAACATCTTATACCAGGCATCTTGCTTGGGGCTTTCCATTTGCTGTTGCTGTCACATTTTAAATGAACCCTGCTGCCAAGTACTGAACCAGGGCAGCTGACTGAAAAATGAGAGTTCAATTGAATGTCAGGGGTGGGGGGAAAGTGTCAAAGCTGTCACCGAAAAACTGTGACATATTTCAAAAATGTTTGTATTGACTACAGAAAAAGAGGGCATTTTTGGGGAAGTGAAATTGGGGTGGCTCATTAACGTTAGTTTGAGATAGAATCAATCTCTTTCCGTTTCTGAATGAAGGCTCACAAACATCACCAAGCTGCTCTAAGGGGATGAGCTGTCCTGTGTGGGCAGTGCATGTACCAGCCAGGGACAGTGTCTGACACCATGCACTCCTCATCCTTAAAGGTGCTAAAAGGCTGCAGCATCTGCAACCCTGTCCATCAGAAACCCTGGCAGCAGTCTGCCAGCAGCTTTACTAAGTTCAAAATTCCATTTCACTTCTGCCTGCTGACATTTTTCTACCAAGATGAACACTTCCTACCTCTCCCTTTCTGGCCCTTGGCTCTCAAACCAGGCTCCCTGCTTTGGCTCTGTAAAAATTTGGCACAGGTATTTCAAGCCTGACTTTTATCGGCCACAAAATTGCAAAAGCAAGTCTGTAGGTCTCTTGCCCTTGGTGAGTACCACAGCCCACAGTCCCTTTTTTAATCCTTGCTCTATGTTGCTGTATAAAAATGGGCTCCAGAAGCATCACATTTCCACCAAAAGTCACATTACACTAAGCAGGGGCCAAAGGACCAGTTTTTCTGAGTGCCCCAGCAGAGAAACTCTGCATCATCTCCATCATACCATCATGCACACCCCACTCGGGCCACATAGCTACTCTATGTTACTGCAGCCATTTCATGCCTTAAGTTAAGACTTTTACACTTCACCCCATCACAAAGGATATTAATAATTTATCCTGAGAAGAGCCCTTGGTGGCAGAAGGAAGGGGACTGCATGATCTAATCTGGTTCTGCAGCAGAGGCAGCAGCAGACAATTGCTCACCAAGCCACTGTGGGCAGGGCAGGGCCACGCAGGCAGAAGGCCAGGAGTGATCTTGGGGCAGGAAGGAAGAGGTTCTTGTTTAAGCTATAATTTAACAGAAAATTAGACCTTTTACTGCTGCTCACTGCCTTTCCTTGGCAATTATTCTGGTGAATGGAAGGATGCAGCTGATGTTCCAATACCTTTCTACTCCCCCCCAATGGCAATTGTATAATCATGAAGAATTAAGTCCTTTATTTTATCACTTCAAGGCTGCTTCCTGTCACGTTCTGGACACTGACCATATCAGAGTAGAGTGGTATTTAACATGCCCTTGGGGCTGCTTCCCAGTCCCCTCTGCCAGGTCCAGGGGCCAGAGTGAGCTCTGTGCCTGGGAGGAGTGTACCCACTAGCCACAGTCCTTCACCACTACTGGGATCTTTGCTCTCTGCCACTACAGTATCACGTTTTCATCTCGAGTCACATGGAGATATTCACAGTGTTTCAATGATTTTAGAGAGGGGGTGGGTTTGGCTTCCGTTTGGTTTTAAAGAAACGGAAAAATGTTAAAGGTGCAATAAACTGGGTAATGACAACATACTTAAATAACATGCCTGGAATTTTTCTCTTTTACCAGCTGTCTGAACTCAAATGGTGAATTGCATCCCTTTGGGAGAGCAGATGATATTTTCAGTCGGCAGAAAGCAGCAAGGGGTGATTCTCACCTCCTGCCTCCTGGAGGGATGGTGGTCTGCAGTGGTCCCAGCTCTGTAAGAAGGGACAGGGAAGCTCAAATAAAACAGCACTGTTTCAAGTATGCATGTTTGGGGTTTGGTGAGGATTTTTTTGGGGGGGGGTGTTTAAGCTTATTCTATTCTCACCTCTCACATCAGGGACCTCTGAGCTACTTCAGTCACAGCAGGGAGGTGTCAGTAGAGACAGATGCTTTACCAACTTCCCTGCTAGGTAAAGCACAATCTAGGAAATGGAAGCCCTGCAATGAACTCCTCTGCATCCAGATCTTCACCTCCTGCAGGGCTGCCCCAGTATTCTCCTCCCTGGACACCTGCCTTCCCCCAGTGAAGGTGGGGGCACCACCTGCCTGCCTGGGGCAGGGGTCTTAATGAGACACCATTCCCCATTGGTTTTCAAAATAACAAAATACAGATTTAAAAAAAAAATAGAGAGGAAAGGCCTCCCATGAAGATGAGGGCATGGTAGAAAGACTTCAAAAAGGTAAAGGCTTCCCCAAGTTCTCATTTGAAGGCTCGCCCTGGGTTCAGAGTGTGCTACTGGGGACAATTTGTCTGCATGACCATTGTGAGGCAGATTTGAAGTGGCGATATGGAAACCAGTTATGAAATCCAGCACATTTCTGGAGTTTTTTATCAATTTACATCAGCTTTTTTTTGCAACTAAACCCCAGGCTGACTTATTTTCACTGGTGTATTTCAACACTTCCCTCTTCCTTATAGACACACAACCCCTTTGCTTCTCACTCTACCTTCTCTTGAAACATTTCCTTATTAAAATTTTTTAAATTTGTATTTTCGTGGTAAATGTGACCAAGGAGGACTTGCTCTTCTGCTTTCACGCGGGGCTGCACAAGCCAGATGAGAGTGTGTGTCACTTTTGGGCTTGGCCAAGTTTCCTCAATTTCTACTTGCGCAAAGGCTCAGCATGTCAGATGGCATATATAGAAGACAGGAGTCACAACAGCTGATTTTTGTACAGTTGAAACTTCCCCCACAGTGCTGGCAAAGGCCCTGACGGTGCAAAGGTTTCAGCTGGTGGCAGAGGAGGAATGCAAGGGACATGCAGCTCCCAAGTGCAGCACACACACTTTGCTCCCTTGCTTTTGGCTCTAATGGTACTGGTCTGCATGGCCTATTCCCAGCACAGGGACTGGCTTGCCCTCTCCCCTCATGCTTTATACCTGGATTTGCACTGGAGGCATCCCACAAATCTGTCCTCCATGGAGTGATGGGTAGAACAGCCCTAATTGCCCTTCAGACTCACCTGTGATGCAATAAATACCCTTCTTTGGCTCCACAAGGTGTGCATATACCTCCCCTTCCTCATCCAGACTGTCATGTCACTGCTTCTCCCCGTGCCCACTCAGCCCCAGGATCCTGCTGCAACTGGAAACTGCCTTTTTGCCTTATATTGCTGTGACAGAGGAAAGAAATGGGGGTACAAGGTCCACATGAAAACCTAGCTTCAGAAATTGCTGTGTCAGCAATTACACTGTCTAGAGAGTGAACTGTGAGGCACAGCTCTTCTTGCTTTTTATCTTCCAGAGGCTTTCCTTCCTCAGGTGTTCTGTTTTCATCAAAAAGTTGCCAGGATCATCCAACATCACTGCAATATGCCAGAAGCCAGACTTGCTGCCTACAGACAGTCATGCAGGACCCAGCTGCTCAGCAAAACCACCCAGCCTCCCCTGCCTGCAGCTGCAGAAACAGTGGGTTTCCCCTTTCCTGGGAAAAGCTGGACATGACCAGAATGAGGCAATGAAAGAGGACAGGCTACTATGGCTGGAGGAAGCAGGGAAGCTCCCATGTCTGCAGGGAAAGTTTTATTCAGAAGCCCTGTGATACTACCAACCCAGCCTGAAGGCACCCACTGCCGTTCTTGGTGGGGAGGCACATGCACCACAAGAATTTCCATAAATGAAAGAGAAAGAGGGGAAAAAAGGGGGGGAAGGGAG
>NW_008682154.1:0-6011 GCF_000695815.1 Acanthisitta chloris
TCCCTTTTTCCTTTCCACTCTTGCCCTCATGCACTTTAGTTTTGTCCCCACAGCAAGAGGGAGTTTTATATGGTGTAAATTACTTCTCCTAGAGGCAAGGAGGAGAGAGATAGGAGGAAAAGCAGATCATGGAGAGTTTTAGCACTTTTTTTCTGATTCTTCAAACATTGTAGGTATGGTATTTCACTATTCTGCAGAATTTGTGGGTGATATCTGAAAGACCTGAATTCAAGAGATGATTAGAAAGGAAAAATAACAAGGAAAGATTAAAGAAATGCTTAGGCAGAGGTTTTTAAATTTGTTAATGGAAGGGCAGATATGAAAAGATGACACTTTGCCCTTGATACTAGATACTAACCTTGATCCTGACCTTCACATTGTTCCCTTTTAACTATACCTGCTTTTCAGGGGCTGCTGCAAAGCATTCGTGTAGGATCATTCCAACAATCTCATATTCCTTCTACTTTCTAATGTTCCTCTTTTATTCCATTCCTCTTAAGTTTGTGAGCTCAATATAAGGACTAGGTGATGAGAAAGAGCCTTCCATGCAGTAACCTGCCCCTGAGCCATTTCTGCCAGTCCTGCAAGGGTATGTTGTGCCAACAGAGCAGCAGAGAGGCTCAACATGGATTGAAGATCCTATTTCTAAAATTTTAAGCAGTGAAGAGTTTCTCACTGAAGCTGTTTTGTGATATCTAAAGGCATAAACACCAATGATGACTTTGTCTCCCCTCTATGTCTCAGGTTTACCTTCCCCTGGTCATAGCAGATTGTTTCTGCAACAAACACTTGCCCACAACTTCTTGCTGTGACCTGTTTTTTATGTTTTTACTACTGACCCAGCTAACTTGGCATTCGTATGCCAAGTTGCAATTTATTTGTGAACTTTCTTGCACTTGGCATTTATACGCCGAGTTGCAATTTATTTGTGAACTTTCTTGGTAAACTTAAGAGTGTGGAGGGAGAAAACATACCTAGGTGACAAAGCACTGGACTGCGCTATGAATGAACAAAAATATATTTGGAAAGTATAAAACAGGTTTGCTAGGAATGAACAATAATATATTTGGAAAGTATAAAACAGGTTATTTTTTTTAAAAAAGGCAACAAACCCTCAACAAATAGCTAGACCCTGCTGTGTTCCTTGTCTATGGAAAGCTGGAAAGGGGAATTCCATCTTCTGCCATTATAAATAAATTGCCAGCAGCAAGGAGGTACTAACTAGTCAGACACGGTACTTTCCCCAGGAGAAGAGTATCCTGTTATATCACTGAGAAACATTCTAACCTGAGGCAACTGATCTTAACAGTTCAGTGTCTTAAATTTAGGGAGAGAGAAAAGCACAATGATAGCACTTGCTCTTCAGTGAGGCACTTGCCTGGAGAGGCCTCTCAGTCCCACTTCAGATGAACCAAGTCACTGTCCTTCTGTCAAGCACTTGCATGCAACAGTTCCATAACTCTACTGATGGAGACTATTTAAATTGGGTAAACCTTGTAAATCTTCTCACTGGAGAGACAGTGTCTTGGAGCCACTATCAAATCACACAAGTGGAGTCAAATTAGATTAGATCACAGCTATATCTATCCCAGCATCCTGTCTGTTACAGTGGTCATTAGTGGATGCAAATAGAAGCTTACAAGAAACAAGGCAGGTATAAAGTAATCTTGTACCAACTCAGTCCCCCCAGGAATTAGGGATGTTACAAATAAATGACTAATGTTCTCATAACAGGCTTTCACTGGAATGAAACCCACCTATCTTTCCTACCTCCTCCACCTCTGCTTTGAAAGTGCAACCCTACAGTCAAGCTTTTTGCAGAAAAATGCATTGGTAATGGGTTAAGATAGGGAAACTGCTCAGCAAAATTCCCCACATGTTGACACAAATTAATGTTGAGATGACAGAAGACTTCAGCTGAAGGGAGGAGTTAAAACTATGTTGAGGGCTTGACAAAGTCTTCATCCTTAGAACTAATAACCTGGCTTAAAAGCACTCACTTGCTTCTTGACTAAACCCTGTATCTCACATTTTCCTTAAAGAATTGATACTAGGCTGTTTGCTGTTCAAGGATAGAGAGATGTTCTTGGTGCTCAAGTTTAGTTCTATTTCATTTTTAAAAGTAAAATATTTAGCCTGGGCACAAGAAAGATTAACTGTAGTACACTGTTCAGGCCACTCAGATGAGCTGTTCAGGGAGCTGACCCAAGAGATCACAAGCCATGCAGGGTTTTCCCAACCCAGAATGCATGTTCATGAGTAGATAATAAAATGTCCAGATAAGATCTTTCTCTTTTCAAAGACCAGATCTAGTGAAGTTGGAAGATAATATGTTGAGAAATCTCTCAAATACTCACGATGCTCTTATGCATATGGTATCATACAGAAAAATAAGCTGCTGTGTTGATCTTCTTTGAAACAAACCAAAATTCAGGTGGATCAAATTGTGCTATATAACAACTGTGGGTAAATAACACCATGGCTTCATAGTCATATTTTTGAATGAAAAGACCTAACTTGATGTGCACATACCTCACTATCAGTGTCTAGAACCCACTTGGCAATGAATCACTCAGCGTGGCAGGCTCTGACTTGAGCAATGGGCTGTGATTGTAGGCAGTGGGGGAGACCAATCTTTCTAAAATTCTCCAGCCCATGTATGCACTCAGTGATGTCTCTTTTCTGTATGTCAATATGCATCTGTCTCCTTGCAAGGGAACATTTACACTTACTATCCTGTAGACCCTGAGAGGTAAGAACAGGTCCAGCTGAGAGTCTTCTCCCAACTCTCCCAAGGTCAGAATTCAGACCCCCTGAGGCAGCCCTGCCCTGCTTCACCAGGGCAGAGCTCTGCTCTTCTGACAGCCTGGCAGTTCATCACCCAGATGAAAGCTCTGATCTCCCCTGGTTGTCAGCACAGCTGTCACAGGTGAAATTTTGCAGATTTCCAAAGGTAGGTGAATTACAGAGTCAAATATGACTGGAGGGCAGAGGCAGAGAGGAGGACAGGGAGTTTGCAGTTATTTAAGGCTTCAAGATGTCTTGGGCATTGTGCTTGGTGCTTCTGTCTGGCTCTTGCCCATGACTGTACTGGAAGAAGCCTAAGGGACACTTCTTGGAATTCTTCAGTTTGTCAGGGACCTGCTGCTCAGCCAATGGGCTACATATGGGTTTCTCAGCTCTGGGAGGGAAAGATTTAAGCCCTGTATTGAGCCATCTTCTAGACTTTGACTTCCAATGTTCATTTTAAGGGGGGGGGGTGTCTTCTGAACCCCAAACCTTTACTTTCTTATATAGAAAACTATACTTACTTATTCTTATATTTTGAAGTAGTTAGGAATCTTATGAGCATGGAAACTAGAATCCTGTAATATAAATCCTATATATAGCCCTGACACAGGGCTCTGAATCTGATGGTAGTTCCAGTGCTGTAGTTCAGAGCTTTCCTAAGCTGTCAGAATGTACAATAAGACTTAATTTTTGGTGTTGAGTTGTGAAAAACAATAACAAACACTAGCTAATCATGTTCCTTTTTTTATAATGGGCACTTGGAAACAGGCAGAGAGCAACAAACATTTGAAAGACTCCTCAGAAAAACAAGCAGCAGACACCTTGGGAAAAGCCTAACTATGGCTGATAGTGGAGGAAAGAGGAAGGTTATAGGTTGATCAAGCAGGTAAACTAGTCACACTAAAAGCAAGAGGTGTAGTAGGCAGAACTGATCAATCCATATACTTATGTATGCTCTAGCTGATCTCACTGGTGTTCCAAAAGTAGTTTGAAAGAGCTAGGCTTTTTCTGTGGCTGGTCAAGCATTTAGCAACTAAACAGCAAACACTAGAGAGTTTCATTAAACAGTACATTTTCCTCCCCATCCCATTGGTATTCAAGTGACTCAGTGGCACATTGGGAGGGGAGGAAGGTAACAAAGATTCATTAAATATGAAATTGACTGTGAAAGCTAAGTTCAGTTCATTGTTAACAACTCATTTTGTGAGAGCCTGAGGATGGAAGGTGGTCCATACTCTTTGTAGGGCAAGCCAAGGGTCAAAATGTGCTACTTGCACACTATTTCTGTCTTCCCCAACATAGTCTACACTGCATATACTCATGTGATTCTAGTTGTCCTGCCTAGTCCTGGCCTCTTCAGCCTCAATGCCACAACACACTTTCCTTGTGAGGGAGGAAAATAGTGGCAAAAGTGATAGAAACAGATAATTTGGAAACCTATGTCAGGTATCAGTAAAGGAACTGTCTCTTAAGTAATTGAGACCCAGTTTAAGTCTACAAAACAGTTTTATTCTGACAGATCTATTGCCCAAAGCATTTCCTAGGTGTCCCTGTGGTGTTGTGTATTTCATAGCTATGGCCAGTCAGGCATTGAAGGCACATTCCTCCTTTCCATGCAGTTCTGGGCTCTGACACTTATGCCAATCACCATCTCCCTGAGGGCAAAGCAGGTTATTCCCAAAGATAACTCCAGTACACAAGTCATAGCATTTATGTGGATATAGTCTCTGCCATACTAATGCCAACAAAGTATCTCAAAGGAAAATAAAGCAGAACAGAAGCAGCTCAGGTTCACATCATGTGCTGCTATTATTCATGAGGAAAAGGTGACATTAAATGTTCAACCCCTTCCTTTTTTTAAATTTATTTATCTATTCTATATTGGGAATGAACTGCCCAACTGCAACCTCTGTAAATGGCAGAAGAAATGTTTGGAGATTAGGAACACTTCAGAGATGTGATTTCCCTGGTGTCCCCTATATGGGCATATGATGAATCCCTGTCAAGAAAACAAGCACATGATGCTACTGAACACTGTTTATACATAAAAGAATTGGCATAAACAACTAACTTGTAGTTTATGTAAGCCAAGATTCTGCTTCTTAGAGGGACCAGTACCAACTGCTACAGATGAAAGTGAAACAAAATAAAAACTGATAGGACAACTTGCCTCAAGGAGAATTCTTCCTAATTGTGAAAAGTTAGAGAATGGCTGAAAGATGAGTTCAGACAGTACAAAAGGAAATAGATATCAAAAAAGGGACACAGGCAGGGAGAGTTTTGCCAGTTACACAACTATACATAAGCTAAGTTCTAATTTTTCTACACATGGTTAATTTCTGTAGAGTTTATATACTGGCTTTTTACACACTTGGGAGCAAACAATATCCTTGGTCCTGACAGGACACCACAGAGGGCTGCATTCTTACCAGTGTCCATGTAAACCTCTCACTAGCTGTCCAGGGTGAACACTTTCTGAAGCTCTCCCCAGTTTTCCTAGCACAGCCCATCAGGAGGGTCACAAAGAAGCTACAGTGCATCTGGAAGGGGTGTCTGGTTTCTGAGCCAAGAGGCAGAAGCAGGACCCCAGGGGAAGGCTCTGTCCCTGACCCCCTTTGCCCTCCCTTGTTCTGATCTTTATTGGGCCGTCTGCCTCGTAGCATCAAAGGCAAAAGGAGGCCCGTGATTTGTCCTACAACAGCTCTATAAAACCCATAATTGCCCAATAACCCTCTGTCTGCAAACCAAGCCATCTTCCTGTTTCTTCTCTCATAAAGACTATTTGACAAGCCTGTTCCATCAGCTTATAAAAACCTAGAAATAGTTGCCTTCCCTAGAAAGAAACTTTACAGAAAACAGCAAAGAAACTAATTTTTCATATATACATACATAGTGTGTGTATACACACAAATATATCCACACTAAGATTTCCACAACAAGTAAAACATGCAAACCACTTCAGACAGCCAAGTTCCCTAGGCGTAACAAGCAGAGGAATTATTCCTTCTTAAAATAAGGATGTAATTCCACATACTGAATTTACAGGCTCAGGAATGTTCTTTCTGCACTTTAAACTGAACAAAAGTGTGCTGGAGTGTGTGCTGCTGAACTACAAAGGGAATGGTCTAAAAGTGATGCAGTAAGAATTACCCTGAATATCCTGCATTATTCTGAATATGACCTGAGCCAATGCAAGATTATTCCTTTTGACACTTCTCTTT
>NW_008682154.1:6027-56426 GCF_000695815.1 Acanthisitta chloris
TACCATTATTGCAAGACTCACCAATAAAAATGATTCTGCAGCCTTCCTTTCAATAAGTATGCAGATGTAAATTGTCCAGTCACCTTCTGGTTAGTGTAGGGAGTAGCTCATTCGGGTGACATTCTGTCCTCAAGCATCCTTGAGAAAATACAGAGAAACTCCAAATTAAATTGCTATACCTAAGCTTTAGATCACTTTGTGCTTCAGCCACTTAAAAAGTGGTTTGAAGCAATCCTTTGACTGAATAATCTTGCTTCTGATGAAAAGCTTTAAAAAGATCAGTTATCCAACAACTTGTCTGACTGTCACAGGTTTCATTTGAAATATTTAACATAGATGTACAATTAAGATTTGATTTGTGGTGCTGAGATTTACACTCCTGGCAAACGTAAGAATATTGCACTTTAATTTACATTCAATACAAAATAGTTGCTTTGATATGCCTGAGAACAAATGCCTTGGGATCTGTTTCTCCCAAATGATGTCAAATAAGAATTCCTCTATTAACATTAGTTGATGAAGGATCAGGTCTTCAAAAATAAACAAAGAAATAATTTATGACTGTTGCTATGGGCCAAATCTTGAAGTGTTTACTTTATTACACATGCAAGACTGTGGAGACAAGGAGGACCTCCATGAGAAAGGTGGTGTCAAAGCTAAGGGAAGATGCTGATTTCAGATTGCACTGTTTTAAATCCATGGATGTTTCAGAATGCTCTGGTTTCACACTGGTGTGTTTGGGACCCAGGACTTGATTTGAGTGTTTTGTGTAAGTAAAAACCCCCAAATGTGAGACAGGGATAAACCCAGAATCTCTAAGGTGCCTTTGTAGCTGAGCCATGCTGAGGGAATGTATGCATAGCTAGAATGTTGAGCAATGCCAGCAGCTGCAACTTGAAAGCTTCAAATAATGTAATAATTTCATCACAGTGCATAGGGTTTCTCTTCATCTCTTTTCCCATCTTTTTTCAGTCTTACATAGAAATGAAATATTTAATTTCTTTTTCATTTGGTTATCTGTGCTCTGATTTGTATTCACATAACTAATTGTCTCTGTGGGAATGATGTCTCCAGAGTTTTACACAGCTGCCAGCTGCTACTGGCTAACAATCTGGTTCCAGCATTCACTCTCTTGGTTTCTTGTCATGCACTGGGTCATCTCTGTTCAGTGGCCTCCTGTGACTGGACAGTCTAAGCCTTCTCTGTGTTCTTTCTGTTCATCACAAGGTCAATGAATCTTCGTGTGGGGCTGAGCTATGCACCTCCTCAGCAGATACCACTGCAGCTTTTCAGTAGTTACACTTCTGAAGCATCTTGTACTCCCTCTCCAGGCTGTTTCCTTCCCTTTGTGTATCTAGTGGAGAAGCAAAAGCCCTCCATGTTTTCACAAACTGAGAAGAATTGATCTCCCAAGCAGCTACTTTGAGTGACCTGCCTGGTGTGAGCGTGATTGGCCCAATGCAATCACATTGGCTTGTCTGAAAGTGTGAGTCCTACTTGTTGCCTCAAACATTGCAAAGCCAACTAAACCAAAGAACTAAACCAACTTTGGGTCTTTTCTTTCTACTATTTTTAATCACCTAAATTCAGCCTCTTTCTGCTGATGTTGCAACTGCTTCTCTCTATCTCCTCCCTAGAAAACTTGTTCCTTCTTAGTTCATTGAAGTGGTGGACACAAATATTCTTAAAACACTTCCAGCAGTAATGTACATAGATTAAGAGAATGCTGATCTCACCCTGTGATGACAAGATGGCATTTTTTGATCAATGAAGACTTCAGGCAGTGTCTGATATACAGCTCATTCAGAAGAGCAGTTGATCAGTCACATACCTCAGCCATCCCATAACTTGTTCCTTCTTAGTTCATCGAAGTCATGGACACAAATATTCTTAAAACACTTCCAGCAGTAATGTACATAGATTAAGAGAATGCTGAGCTCACCCTATGATGACAAGATGGCATTTTTGATCAATGAAGACTTCAGGCAGTGTCTGATATACAGCTCATTCAGAAGAGCAGTTGATCAGTCACATACCTCAGCCATCCCAATCTTATTCTACATACTGCCCAGCCTAGGAATTCCTTCATCTGTGGGTCTACTGTCTGATATACAGCTCATTCAGAAGAGCAGTCGATCAGTCACATACGTCAGCCATCCCAATCTGATTCTACATACTGCCCAGACTAGGAATTCCTTCATCTGTGGGTCTACCAGTAGTCTTATCTTCCATGCAGTAGCCTACTCCTTCCACCCAATGTGTCTCAAGGAATGTGATTTATTCTCTTTGCTGAGAAACCTCTCAGCAGCACAGCTGAGCTGTTTCTGTGGGACTGCACCTTGCCCTGGCCCTGCTCTAGCTGTTGTGAGCTCTGCAGATGGCACAGGTCTCACACCCAATTGCTAGCACAGATACCTCCACCTGGGGGAAGCAGAGAACCACAAAGAGCTCCTTACTTTTGGAAGGTTCCTGAGCACTCTTGCTTCAGGTAGGAAGTTAGCTCCTAAGTATGCCAGACCCAACACCAGTGTTAAACAATCAGACTTTGGCCTCAAACCTGCTATGGGCAGGAGTTCTCATCTAAAAGAGGCACTGGGTTATTTAGTGTCATCCTGAGAACAACTGGATTGTCATTACCTTTGGGGATACAGATAAACTTGGGAGTTTATGTGAACTTTCTCCATAAACAACTCGTCCCCATAAACACCAAATTCTGAATCTGTTTAAACCTCATGCATTCTATCTATCAGTATTGATGGTTTCTTCCATGGAAGAACTAGACCTAAAGGTGGGATTTCACCTGTAGCTTTGGAACTGATGCAATACAGTGAGGTTATAAGAAGCAAATGGCATTGCTTTTGAAGTTGGAATGTCAAGCTTGTCTGGGCCATGAGGTTGTGATGCTGTATTCTCTTAATGAAGGTTGTGTTACATGCACTGAATGATTTCTACAGTAGTAATTCCTAATTCTATAGTACTGGGGAAGAAAAAACTGTATACCATTTGTAAGGATATGTGCTATTAGTCTGCAGTATTTATGCAGTAAACTGTATTGACTTGTAGGAGAAAAGCAGAAAGGTGCTGGGAGCAGCACTTAGCACGGCTGACTGGATTTGGTGCAAAAAAATAGAAATGAAAGCCTGTTCTTAAAAGAATGAATCAGTGTGTCAGTGATGAAAAAAGTCCATGTTAGCAGCAGGAACCTATTTAATTTACAGTCTCTTCCAAACATGCTTGTGTAATACAAAAATGATAACTTGCCTTGAAACGTTACAAAACAGAGTTGGGCTGTGTGCTACTGATCTGTGGCCCAACACCTCCAACCCTGGTGCTTAACTTCAAGACTCCCTGCTCAGCAACAGTTCCACAAACCTGTTTAAAATGAAGGTATCAATCCTGCTTAGCAAACCTGCCTGGTATAAAGTTGAGCTAAACCAGAGCCTTGTTAAACAAAATAGGCCTCAGTGCTGGCTTGGCAGTTTGCTCCTTCTGTACAGAACTGAGACTCAAAGTAGAAGCAGATAAAAAAATTGTAGAGGAACAAAACTTTCCTCTACCTCCATCACTCAGGCTCTTACACATGTTGAGAAATAAACAGCCACCAACTTTTACAGCAGCAGGACTTGGAGTGTGCTATGGGGAAAGACACTAAATCTTTGAGGGACGTACCTTTGGAAATATTTTGTAGACACTCATCTCCCCAGCAGGAAAGCTAGTGCTGGAGAGAGAGACATCTTTAACAAATAAATAATAGTTTATTAAGCCACTTGTCTTCACAGCAGGAAATAAACTAGGGGGTGGGGAAGGAGGGTGGTGGGGTGACAAAGGAAGGGAAACAAAAAACGTTACCCTTGCAACCCCTCTGCTCCAGCAGAGCTGTATTTATTTAAAACACTCTTCTCCTAAGACAGATGGAAAAAATAATTAACCCAACCACCCACCCCTTTTATTAAACTCCTTTGTGACCACCAGGGATACGATTAACATGGCCACCATAAAAACCCAGTCCCCTACCCTCAAAATAAAGAGAAAAACACAAGCAAGAGTGAGACACCGTGCAGGGCAGGAAGTAAATTAAGAACCTGCCTCTAGGGCAGTGAGAATATTTTTTAGAGTATCTGCTGGAAATTTTGACAAGAGAATCATAGTGAAGGGGTAAGCAGTATGGCCTTGAGGACTCACAGAAGAAAATCTTCTTCTTAGACAATGAGCTTGTGAGGAAAGCTGTATAGAACTAGCAGAGCAAGCACAGAGGATACAGAACTCCTTGTGAGGATAGAATGGCAATATACAAGTTGTCCCAAACTTTCACAGATTTGAAGCTTGCCCAAATCCCCTGATAGCCCATGTGCAATCACAGGCAGTTCTTGTGATGCTAGGTACCTCATAATTCTTTTCCCCTCTCTACTAATGCCTTTTATAGTCACTGGCACTTTAGTTTCCAGTCTGAATCAACCTCCTGTCCACAACATCAAAAATACTCAGGTTCAAGGATCTTCATGCCTTTGTGATGACTGTCCTGTGATGCCTTGAACTGCACTACCCCAAATGCCATCAGAATTATAGAAAAACCAGGAAATCTTAAACCTGTCTTTGGCTATTCACATCTCATTAGCCCAGTGGCTACAAAACCAGATGAAAACAAAATAGCTAATTAACAGAAGGTTAGAGCAGCTTTGTGTACCTGATTGCAGTTACAGTAATCCCTACTGGAGTCATCACTGTACTTAGATTCTGACTATACTGTATTATTTCATGTTATCTTTTGCAATAAACTTACCCTTTTTGAATGTGTCTACACTGACATTAGCTCCTGACCGCAGCACTTCATGTGTTAGGATTCCTGCAGGCAAAAGGAGATCAGCCAGAATCACAATGTAGAAAAGGCTTTTCATCATAGCAGCCTGACTAAAAACTGTTGTGCACAGTGTCTACCAGTGCATAATGGTGATGAGAAGCCATGCCAAATGTGGCAGCCCAGAACAAGAAGCTGCCAGAATGAAATGATAGTCATCTCTATGGTGTAAGATCTGTCAGCTTCCCAAACCAAGGATTTCCATCCCATGATTGCCAAGGAAGTTCCTTGCACACTGTCGTAATTATATAAGGAAGCATTGAAAACATTCTAAATATCTCGTTAGAACTCATTCACAGAAAATATTCCTCAGTACATTTGATTTCAAGCTGACCTGGGAAGCATTTTGCTTGCCTTCTGTTAATCATATCCCTGAGTGTTCTATTCTCTGTCCCTTAAGGAAAATAGGAGGCCTAAGAGCTTAGTCATAACTTGTTCCTATAGACCAAACATGTGATTAGCATCCCCTGTGCTGTGATGGATGTTGGCCATAGGAGAATAAGTGATACCAGCTCAAGTACAGGATGGACAAAACCACTTGTGTTTGGATAAAAGGTCTCTATTGAGTTGTCACAGTGACAGCTCTCTACAGTGTTCTGTAAATACAGAAAAGAGACACCTGGAGTTTATGTAAGAGGAACATATAGCCCAGACTAACAATTTGACCTGAAATAGATGCTCCCACTTTAATGAGAGATCTTTTTGTAGGGGGGGAAAAAAAGGGAATAAAAATATTAGCACTGTATAGGTCAAAATCTGTTCCCTTAGTACAGTGAAGTTTTCCTTCTGTAACGTAGTTTAATAATGCACAATTAGTTGGAACAGAAGGATAGGGAGAATATAACTATGACACTATCCAGTTAGGTCCACAGTAAGCAAAACCAAAGAAGTAGGTATTAATTATGTCTAATATTTTCTAGTCTTCTGTTTGTTAGAAGAGCCAAGCACTGCATTGCAGTATGTGTTGTTATAACATGATTGAGGGTTGGTAACTAGGCTATTGTCTGTGATTGCAGAGGCTAGGGAAAATCAGCCTAGTAGAGTGTGGTTCAGCAAAAGGGCACTGAGTCAGGAAACTTATTGCATTTACTGCTTTCTCTCCCCCTCAAGTCTTTTGAGACCACAAGTAAATCACTGTGTCCCTATCTATGAAATTATAAGGACAAGTGGGCTTCCTTTATAAGACATATATTGACATAAATGGATAAAAAGTGTTAAAATGAAAGATGAATATTATTGGATAGCTGAGATTAGACTCAACAAAGTGTTACTGGAACATACAGCCGAGGTGGGAGTGGGAATGTGCTAACTGAGCTGAATGTGGAAGTCTCATAGAAGTATCTTTCAGGCCTATGTGGAGATGATAGTATCATAACTTGAGTGTCCTGTCTGCATGGCTTTTATACAGGAGTGTGCATCCTGTTCAGAAGCATTTAGGATATCCTCACATATTTTAATACCTAGCTACTAACCCATCTAACTGCTTCAGAAATAGTTTTAACTGATATGAACTGTATCACATTCTTAGCAGGGATCAGAAGTCAACATCCGAGCCTTGGGATCTGAGCGAGGAACTGACCTTGCCAGATTTTTCAACTTCTGGTTATTGGCAATCAAAGTATTTCTACCCTGCTGCTCTGACAGCCAATCTGTTCATCTGGCAAGCAGTCATTAAGCAGTTGATGTGGGCTGGCCCTGCTCACTGGCATTTTATCCTCACTTGTAGCACTCATCTGCTGCTTGTGGGGATGGGTCTCCAATGAGAGGTTTTGAGGGGTTTAATCAATTTCCTGAGTTCTGCCCATCAACAGTGTCTTCATTTCCTGCCACTTTATAAAACAGGCTTAAGTTACAGTCACAGGCTTGTTTTGGGTTATTCTAAATAACCCCACTGAGCTGCTTCAAGTTTACACTCATCTGGGGTCCTGCTGCAGAGACTATGGGGATTGATGGGAATCCTCAGTAGACTCTTTGTCAGGTCTTCCAGCCTTGATTCTACATTATTCAAATCTATCAAAATTGTACTTGAATAGAAGCAGGAATAAAAGCCTAGAGAAGTGGTAGTTCAGCCCTCACTGTGTAAATTGTTGATGGATTGGAAAAAGATTATAAAACATCTGGGAAACTAGTCTGAATCCTCAAATGCCACAAATTTTGCATTTAAGTAATTCCATCTAATATTTAACTAGGAAGTAGCAAGTGCTGCTCTCTTGTTTTCTTCTGAAAGAAATCAATTTTTCAGTTCTATAGAAGTGTTGTATGAAAAAGGATTAATGTATAGATAAAATTTTTCAATATTTGGCTCTTACCTAGACATTTCTGATGGATAAGGTTTAGCACTTATGAGACAAAAGTTTGCCTAGTTAAAATTGTAATGTCTCAGGACTGTCAAGTAAACTTATACTAGTTGTGTCTTGGAGAGTTATCCGTGGCTTGGCTAAAGATGCTAAGAAAAGCTGAAGTGTACTAGGTATATTGATTGCTCTATTTTTTTGCGCTTTAAAATGGGTTTCTCAAACAAGTTTCCATGTTTATTAATTGACAGGATTTCCCTTGACAGCTTTGTCTCACTGATACCCAGATCTGTGATCCATTCATGCGTAGGACATGGTGTTAAAGGCATCAACAGACATGACAACTCTAATGCTTTTTTTTTTTTAAAATGGATTTTCTGTTTTTTTTACCTGCTATTTGACAGGTGAATTATAAAATAATGAAAGCAGATAATGTAAACCAGCACATCTTATGACTAATACAGAATCACAGGTGACATTGGGGGATCAGAGAGGGAAAAACTGCTCAGCATTGACCATCTCCAGTAGGATAAGGCAGAGTCACTGTGTTGTCACAGGCAATGTTGTTTGCACTCGTCCCTAGTTACTGCAAGGTAACAGTCTACATGAGAGAACATGACCTAATTAGATTATTTTTTTACCCAAAATTTAGGTTTAAGTTCTAAAATGCAAGTGATCACAAACCCAAAATTACCTACCTTATTTTCAATTTAATTTCAAATATAATAATATACCCCTGAGTGCTTTAAGTGATGTATCACAGTGAAGTAGGTTTGTTCATAGCCAGAAAAGCTTTAAGCATTTTGATGCTGTCACTGTCTCTTTCTCAACTAATACCTGTAATTTTGCTCTGATGTTTAGCTCACTTTTGACAGACAATTCAAGCAGACAGCTCAATTGTGTCAGGAAAGAATCTTTCTAGGAACTGATACTTCACCAAAATTTTCTGCTTACATCAACCAACCATTTGTCCATGAATTATTGATAGCTTTTTACAACATATTCTGTCTTGAATTTAGCATTCTTTTCTCTTCATTTTTTGTGTCACCTATTGAAATGGTATCAAAGCTGAGGAGGTTGGGAACCTAGTTTGCTTAGACAGAATATGACAGGCACAAATATCTGCTCTGGCACAAAGATTCCTGCTCTTAAAGAAAAGTGTTAGAAAGCAGGAAATCCTGATCCTGGAAGAAAATTACTTTACATACTTCTGAAAACTTGGGGCACATTTAATTAGCTGTCAGGCATGAGGGGACAAAAATTATTTGCTTATGCTTTCAAAATACTGTGCATGGTCAGTTGTTCTAAACACCACTGCAAAGTGTAACTGTGATTGATCAATACTGTTGTGCCATTTGCTTGGAAATGCATCATCTGGCAAATGATAAGGATTTCAGGCAGACCAGCCTAATTAGACAGAATTCTATTTATGTATCCACTTTATACCATAATAATAAACTGTAATAATAAACAACATGTGAAAATGGATTCTAGGAACCTGATCAAATATGCATTTACTCTTTCCATTGGCTTCAGTATTCACCATTGTTCATCTTGGGATTGCTGAAGAGTGTTGAAATTAAGAGATTTAGTAAAAACAAGAATTTGTCACTGGAGGGGATGTCGAAGTTTATTCAACACACAGAAATCCTAAATCTCTGCAAGGTGCTAAGTATGATGAAGGCATCCCTTTTTTTTCCTTATGGATATGGTTTAAATTGTTGTGGCTCTGATTCACTTAACCCTGTGTTTGACTCCAAGAAAGATCCTAGAACACACTGCAGTCAGATTAGGTGTAGGCTAAAATGCCTGTGCTGTATTGGGGCAGATTTAATAAGCACCAAAATCATTACATAGACATCTAAATGCAAAATGATGCCACAAAATTATTTTTTTTAATATTTGATTTCCAAACAAATGTCATGGACAAAGACGATCAAAACCAAAAAACCAAGTGCTCAGTTTGGGGCATAAATCAAGATTGTCATTGTACAACTGCACCTAAAACAGTGCAATCAGCCCCAAATGTATTTATGACAAAGGAGATGTCAGACACAGTGATTCTGCTGGTTTTTCCTACTGTTTTTCCCACTCCTTGTTCAAGCAAATCTCTTAAAAAATCCAAGGAAAATTTGGTCTGGACTGAGAACTCAGAAAAAAGACAGACAAGGAAACAGGAATTTGAAGAAAATGAAGCTCGTGGTTTAAGTGATGACAGTTTATACAAAAAGATTTTGTAACTGATTAATTAGGATGGAGCAGCAGTCTGATTCCCTTTGATAGTGCTGTCATTACTCTTCCCTCAATCCCTGGCTGTGAAATAATAAAAACTATCTCATATCTACAATTAGATCTGTAGATGTTACACTGTGTCTTGGCATAATGCTGGGAAAGCCTTCAGAGAAAATGATTTTAGTAATTTTCTTAGCCCAAGAGCGAACTACATAGATCTGGTTTGATTGTTTAAGCAGTGTGGACAAAGAAAGGCTGATGATTTTGATTAGGTTCATCTTAAAAATAAGCAGTTCTTCCCAAAACTTTTATTCAGGTTTATCTTGAGAGAAATCCCAACATCCACACAACGGCAGTGTTGGTAGCTCCTAGTCCTGCTTTTGTCAAGTGTCTGAAAGAGCAGCTCCTACTGTTCTAAGTTATTTAATCACTGTGTGAGGTGGACAAAAGAATCAGGGAAAGATGTGATGTATTTCTCCACAGAATTCCTAAGAAAAGTCTTCTATTTTAGCTGCACTGAAAATGTGAGAATGGACAAGGTTAACAGAAAGGAATGGCAAAGGTGAAAAAAAGAAAGACAAGACAACATTTTGTGCTAAGATCTTGCTTTGGTTGCTACAACCCTAAGAGGCATAATGTGGCAGCAGGTTTATTAATTTCTAATTATGGACATGGCTTTATCTGCAAGTCTTCCTCCCCCTCCTCTGCTGACTGCCCCCCTGCTTTTTCCTCCCGTCCCCTGGGGCAGCACTGTGGTGGGGCTCAATCACTCTTTTATTAGTTGTGATATACTGTGGCTAATTCCCTTAATCTGGACCTTGCTTTCCTATAAAGCCCAGACCTCAGGTATTGAATTTCCCTGATCAAAGTGCAACCAGTGTGGGACACAGCAATCTCCACTAAACAGGGGAGCTTGGGAAAGCTCGTAAACGGAGTCAAAGAAATACACACACACACACGCACTCACAAGATGGTGCAATCAATTGGTAGAACAATCACGTGTGAAATATTACTGGCTCCTTAAAGTGCTGGTTCTGGGATTTACTGCCGTGTATTAATCTGCTATGCTTAATGCATTGACCTTTCACCCCCAGCAATTCAGGAGACGGTGCTTGAATTGCCAGGAGCTAATACAATGGATTAGGAACAGAAAGAGCTCACCATATTGGAGTGCCACGGCAGCTCCAAACCATACGGCCAGAACAGCTCCATCCTTCCTAATAGATAGTGCCAGACAATATGGCTACCACAGAGAGGCCTGTATTGACAGCAGAATTTCTGGAAAGGGAGATAGTGGAAATAAGGCTTGTTATAAAACAATAGAGAAGGGCAGTCTTGTGACTGAGTCACAAGTGAGGGATTTAGCAGAATTTTTTTTATTCCATGCAGTCATTCTCTCCTTGTGTGTGATCTTAGGCAGGGCAACTCACTTCTTAGGATAGTGCCTTTCCTATCTGTAAAACTGGGGTAATGGCACTTACCTAATTTTCGCAGGGGCAGTGGGGAGGCTTTGCTCATTGACATTTGGAAGGCATTTTAAGATGGCAGGATAAAAAGTGTTAGATGTTCATGCAAAACAGTGTCACATTATGATCACTAAATATCCATTTAGATGGAGGAGAGAATGGAAGAGAACCTCCCTTCATCTGCACACCAGGAAACTCAGTCTAAAAGCCTTCTTTTCAAAGTGCACTAGAAGCAAAAAGGATAACTTGGATCTAAAAACAAGTGCTATGCACACTTGCAGGAATGTGTAGAAAAAAGGATATGGAGAATGATTCATATGTATAATGGCAAAATAAGCAAATGCCCTTTTCCTTCTTCCTTGGTCATTCCAAATCTTAACATTTCATGTACAGAAACCCGTCTGGAATTCAATTTCCAATGTTAACTCTTCAATGTCATCTTTATTCCATGTAATTAAACAAACAGTGCTACTGAATTTGAGAGGAGTGTCCAAAACCCTCATAAAGGAGCTTATTCTAAGTAATTGCTATCAAATGCCATTAAATTCTGAATAGCATTAAGCCCCTCCACCCTCCTGCACAGCCACTTTCATTTGGGATTAAAGGGACCTTGATTTGATCTGTTTTAGTTCAATACAAAATAAATTAGGTTGACCTGAATTAAGGCCTCTTTGATACTCGGGAAGAGTGTCTACACAGGGATTTACTACGCTTTAATTGGTCCACTTCAAAAGTTAATTTGGGTATTTTTTTTCCCCAACATGCTCTGAAACTACCAGAAAGTACATGTGTCATATTCATGAAATGGTAGAATTGAAGCACAGAGCTTTGGGTATACATTGAGAATTTACCATCTCAGTGAGCTTACTGGCACTGCTGTGTGCTCCTCAGAACTGGAACTTAGATGATCAATAATGCTGAGATTCACCTCATCAAACTTTGGTTGCTTGAAGTGAGGCCTCTAGTAGGTTTGTTACCTGTACTAATTCAACAGAAAGATGTGTAACCCTAGAAAATGACAAAGCCATCCTGGTAGGCATCCCTGAGTTTGTTGTTACAGGATTGCTGTAAGTCCACATAAGGAGAGGCTGCCCCCAAAAAGTTCACCTCACATTCCCTCATCCCTAGCTGCATGTTTCACCATCTCCCTTGTGCCAGGAAGAGTTCACCCAGCTGCGTAACAAATTGAGTCAGGAAACTGATCCAACTAAAATCAACTCTGAACAATAACAACATCAACAAGAGAGAGAAAAAGATGAGTTACAGAGGAGTCACTGCACGATTACTTAGGCAGGCTTAATTTAGATTGTGCAACTGTATTAAAAAAAAAACCAGGATGAATTATTTTCCAGAGTTATTTCTTCCAGTCTACCAATTATATGAGCTTTGTCAGTTCATAGCAAACACCTAACTTAAGACAATTGAAGAGAAAGAAACTTAGCCCCAAGAAATCACTTTTGTGCCAGCTCCTATGAATGGAAGCAGGTCTGAGTTTCTGAGCAATATTTATACTTCAGTCCTTGTGGTTAAGTGTCTTTCCTTCAATTTTTCACAGCAAGTGTTGGCAAAGACAGTTGGAAACTGTTTTTTAAGTGCCCAATTTATAGTACCTTAAAAGGGGCCTGGTTTTCAGAAAGTGCTGAGAGCCCATCCTATGAACACCATCACTCATGTGGGACATTAAAAGTGCTAATCAGTTTTGAGACTCCTGGCCCTATCTAAGAGGACTTGAATTTACATAAATCAGCTTTTTCAATAAGCCGATACATACATATATACAAAATATATACACATGTGTATTTTAATCCAGCCACATGAATATTAAGAAACAATCTTTATATGTGTGGCACTGCTGATCATGTGACACCTGGATCAGGCAACACGTCATGCATTTCAAGAATATCTTGACTCCAAACATCATGGTCAAAAGCCCTGAGTGCTTGATTTGAACAGCTTTGAAACCAGAGCCCTTCCAATCATAATGTCAGGACTTGGGAGTAGCAAAGGGCAGAAGAGATGAATGGCATCACAGCCCAGAATGGATCCGAGCAGCAGGGATGTCACAGGGCCACAAAGGACAGTTGGGAAATTTCTTTGCCCTGGTGGGTTGTGGGCCCTGCTGCTCACTCCTGACATCAGCCACTTGGAATGTCAGTAATATAACACCCCTGCGACACTCGGTGCTCCTGCCGTACAGTTTTATTGCCCTGCTTCCACTCTCTCTGGTTTATATCGGATTGTGTTTTCCAAAGACAGGCAATAAAGAGGGGAGGAGGGGAAGGGGGATTTATAGTCTGCTAAACTAAACTTCCCTGGGCTTGCTGTCCTCTGTCCCAGCCCTCCTCTTGCTGCTCTGACCTGTCTGGAGGAACAGTGCTTAGAGCAAGGTCTCAGGGTGTGAAGGACAAGGCTTGTCAGAGACTACTTGGGCTCTCTTCTTGGGAGGTCAGAGAGCACACTCTGGTCATCCACCAGCTCAGCTCCTTCAGTGTTCCAGGCACTGTGCCATTCTGCTATGGAAAGGCATGTTGATTTTTTTCACATCCTAATAATCTGGAGCCCAGTCTTGACTGGCATATTTAGAATTTGCCACACAAGGGTCTCACTGTTTGTGGAACACATTAAGGCTTTAAAAAAGCTGGCTTAATGCAAGCATCCTTAGCACTTCTGCTTCTGAGCAATGATTGTCAAGGTCTCTGTCTCAGCAGACGTAATGTGAAGGTTTGGCTTGCTGTGTGCAAGATCTCAAGTGTGATATAACAGCATGGTGTGGCTTGGGATCTTAATAATATAGACCTCTAAGCTGGGAGCTTCTAGGATGTGAACATGAATCTGGCTAGTCCTGATGAGGACTTCCAAACATCACTGTGACACTGGTTGTGCCATTCCATAGTCTTTAAGGTGTCTAAGGTGAATATACATAGTTGGAAACAATGGCAACTGCAGTTTTCTCTTGTTTCTGCAGCTAGAGTCCTGAGAGGTTGCCACTTGGGCATATCTGCTTTGTGGTGGGCATAAAAGTACCATGTGATTTTGACACACTTTATAAACATGGGAGGTGATGGGGCAGGGCGTGGATGACAGACAAGATGGGGATGGATTTGGGACAGGGAGAACCATTTCTACGCAGCAAATGTTTGGTGAAATGCTCACCCAAGGTGTAAGTCTCTAAAAAGATTTTCATCTGAGATGACCTCTCAATGGAACACTCAAACTCCTGTGCTGTTCAGAGGTTTTAAAACATCTAGTCTGTGCCAGCATTTCCTGGGAGATGGGATAAAGAGATGGAATTCTCCCCTACTGAATGTTCAGTGTGATGTGGCATAGGACTGAAAGGGAATGAAGGTAAAGCAACTTTGTGAATCAAGTCATAGCACTCAGGTAACTGTGGCAGATGAGTGGGGAGGTGGGCACACACCAGTAAAATGCAAGCACATGCACCACGTAAACAGTGGAATTAGTGTGCTCCACTGTCCTGTGATAAAACTGTCAAGTGTCTCTGAACTGCCTGTCATTGACAGAAATTTTAAACCAGCTTTTGCTGGTGTGATCTCACGGTGCCAGGTGCTCCCCTCTGGTCCCTCCTTTACTGCTTCTTAATCACCTGCACCTCTGACAGCTGCCCTGGCTGTGGTGGGTCAGGTGAACACACCAGGCAGTGGAAGGTATTGCCTCAGCTCCTCTGGGGGAGTATAATGAGTAGTGATGAGATGAACTGCAAGATGATGAGTGCAGTCTGCAAGGGATTTGTGGCACTAGGATGTTCAGATTGTTTTAAGACAGCACTGAACAAAGGACAAGAGCAAATAGTGCACTGTGAGGAAAAACTCAGCAGTGGCAGAGATGGGTGGAATAGTGGGACTTCTGAATGCACCATTTCTCTGTCTGAGAGACTGCATGCCACAGCTTCTCAGTCCAGTTCAGCTGCACACCACATGACATGCCAAATGGAATAAACCACCCACCGTTTAGGTTAGCAAGTGTTTTGTTTTTTCCTTTTTAATCTTCTACCACGAAGCAAAACGGCATTGTACTCTTTGGTGTACCATTAAGAGCCACACAAAGGACTTTGAACTTCACTCTCCAGGGGATTTTGGATTTTGCATTGTGTATTACTTCTAGGGAGATGTTGGTTTCAGCTCAGCATGAATGACTGTGTAGAACATGTAAAGAAGAATGAGGGAATCTGTGTCTGGACACTGGTCACTTCTCCCATTGCACTTGCAAGCTGAGCCTGTTTTTTCTCACAGAGAGCAGAAAGGTGGCTTCAGCTTCAGCTTTTCTTTTTTTTTTATCTTGTGCAGAGGTAGCAACTCTTGTAAATGGTTTCCATACAGATCTTGAGAGGAAAACTCTACTTAGGGCAGGTTCTTGTGTTTTTAGACTTTTATTTATCTATTATAAGGAGAAAAAAACATAATGGGGAAGAGGGAGAGGGTAAAGCTGAAGTTTGGAAAGCATCTGCCACATGCAAAAGAGAAATCCCTCATCTCTTCCTTAGCTGTAGGTACAAGATCTTTTGTCTATCATGTACTTAGAATTTATCTGCACCTGAGGACTTTTGCTGGTCCCTTTTCTCCTCACTTATTGGCCAAGTGGTTTGTGAATCTTTGCTTCTGTCCAGTTATCCCCTGCCTGACAGGCTGAAGTTAGTATGATGGAATTTCAGCATATGGATTCAGAGATGGCAAGGAAAAGGCAAGATTTCCTCTGTGCAGAGATGGCATTCAAGAAGCTTATGACACTGAATCAAGTGTAATATCTGTATGAGGTCAACTCAGAAATCATCATCTGTTAGAAAGTTAGCAGAGAGACAAGAAACACATGAATTTTCTGTAAACCCTCAACTTTTCTGAAGATTCCAGCCTGGCTTCAAACCCTATGGGATAACATGGGAGCAAATGCTCTAAGCTTAAATGAAATATCTATTCAGCCATGTATGCATTCAAGTTTTAGTTTCATTTCCTTCCCTGAAGTAGTATGTGATCACATCTAAAGTACAGCATGAATATACATGTCTGGATATAAAACTTATAGCTATCCATCCCTCCTTGCATAGCAGGATGGTTTGAAGTCATTTTATGAAAACTCAGTCAAACTGTGCATATCAAAGGCAACACCTTAAGTGCAGGTGAAAGTGTGAGTAATAAATTGCTGGAGCTCCTGGAGAGCAGAAGGCTTCTGGAAACTGTATGAAACATTTTTCCACTAAAGCAATTTAGTGTCCAAAGGTTCCAGGTTTAAGAGGGGAGGGATCTATTTTGTCATGCTATGAAGAGTATTAAGAAACTTTGGACATTTTTAGAAACTGCGAGCTAATCCATATTCATATTAAAATTCAAGCTTCACAAGATCTCAAGGAATGCAGCCCTGCTGTTCTCTGTGGTGCATCACATAGAAGTGCAAGGTTTGAAGCTGCAGCCAAAGTTCTCAGCAATTCAGTGAAACACAAGCTGAGTGTCAGATGAGGGTCTACCTTCTGCTGCAACGATGGGTCATGTTAAATGTAAATGTGTCTCTAGAGATAATTTCATCTGTATTGCAGACTGATAAGCAAAGACAAGATCAGAATAATTAAATTCAACTTCGTTTAGAAGAGATACAGCATAAACTGGCTAAGGACTCATTGTCACTTGTTAGTTCCTGGAAGATCAAGTAGCTGCTCTGGGTACTTCTAAATAAACTGGCATTACTCAGCCATAACACATCTATTCATGTCATCTCAAATTTTCCTGTTCAGAGGGACAGCAAGAGATAAAGGCACCATTTACACTTCAGAATTACAGATTAGGTCTAAGTGGAAGTTATATATGCATGTCCTTCACTGATATCTACTTGGGAATTAATTTTGCTGTTTGTGAGCGAGAATGGAAGTGCTCATGTTTTTCAAACATTCCTATGTTGTGTTTTTTTTCTCAAGGAACTTTCATATCCTCTGTTGTGAAATATTTAAATAAACCTCTGCAAAGACTCCTTACAAACACTGCTCTTTAAACAGTTAACAGAATCTCAACCTGTCTTGAATGCTGCCGTGATTTCAAGTATAGTCTGGCAAAACACAAGTTACAGTACTATGCCCTGCCAGGTTTTCAGTATGTAAATCTGATATAAGCATCTCTCCCACCTTCATGCTTTGATTTCCTGGTTGCCTTGCATTGTACTTAATGCATTTAACAATTACTTCATCCAAAGTATTTCTGGTGGGATAATGAAAACAAATCCTGGATTCCCTCTTCCTCTATTTCTGCTGCTTATTAACCCAAGGTGATTTAGGACATCCTTGAGCCTTAGAGCAATTGAAATTTATTTTGGGAGCTGTGTGCTTATGGACATGTGGAAGAGGTTATTTATTCCAAAGAGCCATCCAGCAATGCTGATGTCATAGGAGCTAGCAAAATACCATATCAACTCTGCTGCTTTGCTACCAAATCACTGCCTGTAGTTCCCTATATGTGGTGGCACCTGCTGATATACAGGGTGCCTGTAGGTAACCGGCACATATATTGCTTATTTTTGAATGAATACTTAAAATGAGTTTGTGTCCTTTTATTTCTGGCCTTCTTTAAACCCCTGATGGCAAATTTTTGCAGTTTTATTCGCAACAGGCAAAGATCTATTGTAAACAAATTCCATTTCAGTCTGAAGGGAAATGCAGCTCAGTCATGGCAAGGTGAACTCCCAGGCAGCTTTTGCCTGCTTCCTTTGCATATACAACAACAGATGACAGATTTGTGACTGAAGTGATCTATAATGAGGATATTTTTCTATAAACTCCTATGCAGATGTAGTTGAGTTTGAAGAAATCTTGCTTCAGGTAACTCACATTATTGAGGCTTTTTTTTCCAGAGGTATTTCTAAAATTCATGGCAGAAATGAATTCTTAACAGGTCATCTAAGCCATCTCCTTCTGCAGCATAGCTACATTTGCTGTGTTCCTTCATGGGGAGTTAAGAATTGGGACAGGATGCTTTTTATAGGCTGAACTACAGGTTTCCTACACAATCTTTAGGAATTTATTTAGCACAGCATAAGCAAAGCAGTATAATCCCTCTGCTTCCCATATGGGTATAGACTAGTTTAAATACTACTGATAAAGTGCAGCAGGGCCATGCCTTGCTGGATTCAAATGCATATGAAAGGTGTCTGAAGTATTTCTTTCTCATGGCTTGACTCTGTTGGCATCTGATTCAGTGGGACTTAAATGTCTAAGGAGAGATTCTGTCTGACTACTGAATTAGGCTCTTTGTAGTGCTGAGCTACTGTGGATTGTGACGTTCTGAGATTTCAAGTTAGGCGTTATTACTTGTACACGTTGGTGTGCAATATTCCTCACTGCAAATAGCTCATAACTAGCTGCTGTGAATATCCCACCTGCAGCTCCCCCTGAGCTACAGGACTAGGTGATGTGAATACTGTACCCTCACCGCTGACTGAGCAGCACATTCCAACTGTGTAATGAACAACTGTACCATTCAGTGTGTGCTTTCTGCAAATATTCAGACATTAAATTCTCCCTCTGCAGGTACAGTGCTCTATAACTTGAACATTCACTCCATGCAGAGTATCCTACTATGATTAAGTCCATAACTCTTTCAGAATTGTAGGATATGTTCACAGAAACATTATTTGACACTTACCTGCAATAGGGAGAGGAGTCAGGCTCTCTGCTAGAGAGGTGGTCAGAATGTTATTGGGGCATAATGGAGTAATAGGTGGGAAATAGTTATTTGTTACCTGGGAACTTGAGAAGGAAAGACAAGGTGTAAAGAGGGACCATACTTCCAATGTTAGTGTGACTAGGTTGGTCACTTGGTGGTGGTGTTGTCTCAATAAGTCCAGCCTGCACTGGGGGAAGACCCACATCCCTTTGACACTTTTCTTGAACGATGTCCTGTGGCCAGAAGTTGTCCCATTGGTCTTTTTATAATTCTATTTTAATTTACAACAAACTTTCCTCTGTATTTCTTTCACTAAGATGTTACAGGCAGCCACTGGTATCACTCACTTGCTTTAAGCAAACATGATATTTTAACAGGGTCTTTCCCACACTTGCCTTTGGCAGCTCTTTTCTACTCTTTTTTCCCCTCCAAATGCATGGTTTCCTATCAATTCCTCTTCTCCATTCCCTTAACTTCAAGCAAACATAGCAGGTTATGTCCCACATAATAGGACATCATCTCTAGGGAAGAATTTGGCTCTCATGTTCCTCTCCTATTTCTTTAATGCTTCTATTTATAGGGGTTTTTTTTCCTATGCCAATTCCTCATCTGTTATTCCTTCACTTTTGTTCACTTCTTATTCCCTTCATGGATCAGAATCTTTCCTATATCTGCTACAGACTTCTTAAGGCGTCCGTGTATGGCTAAAGGGTCCCATTAACAACAGAGATTGTTTGTATGACCTAATTAGATTTCCACAGAGACAGCCTTAATAGGCCCTTTTGGTTTTTTGGATTGTCTGCAAAGTAATAGTGCAATGGCAGTGTTCATTTGGCTTGGCTGTATCAGGCCGTATATCACATCCTTTTCCTTCCAGTCCTTTGCATAAGCTTGTCTCATTCTTATTTTGGTTTCAAATTATAGATTATAAATTTCACTTCTCTCCACTTTTCCCTATAATTTGACCCCCAGCTGTTGAAACTACTTCAAGTGATTCCCCCTGCCCACCATCCACCCCCATTGCTCACGGTTTCATATGAAAGACAGCCCTGGCTTTAGGAATAAATGACGTCCCTCGGACCAGCTGTGTCTAATAAAACCCCAACCTCTAACTCTCACTTCCCTTCCTCAAAAGGATAAAATGATTTGAAAGTGCTGACGATAAGATACATGGGAATAGAAAATCTCCTTCAGTCAACAGACCAAAGCTGTGCACTGTGACATCATCGTATCCACAAGAAACGATGCTGTCAGTTCCCCCGCTGCCCTATAACTAGAAGTTATTACACTTGTCCTATAGAAGGGATATTTGTGCATTTAATTTAGCCCTGTTTAGTCTGGCAAGAGCTATTTTCATTCCTGAAGTGCCACAGTGAACACTAGAAAATGCCAGTTCCCCTCTAGGGTCCATTAGAATCAATCCATGTTGTGAGAAACACTCACTCCTATTGGAAGGCCACTTGAAACTGTTTTCCACTAACGCTGCAGGATGCCTATCCTGGGAAAACAAGGTGGCATTTTGCTGGAAATGATCCTGCAGCACCTGCAGTATGCACAGATGGGGCTGGTAGGTGGCATGAGCCTATGCTACTTACTCTTACATGTTGCATGTCCTGGCAGGCACTCCAAAGGTTGCCTACACAAGGCTGTGACTGAATACAGCTGCACTAGAGCAGATGAGGTTTCAAACCACTCCATTGCCTGGGTGACCTAGAAAGCAAGCAGAGATCATCCTTATGGTTGAATATTCAAACAATCTGCTGTTTCCCTGTCCTTTCCTCTCCTCAGCCAGAGCAGAGTGTTTCTGTAACAGTGCTGCAGCCAAAAAAAAAATTACTTGATTCCCCCCCCCCATTTCCCACTGAAGATTTATTCTGTTCAGCATCTCCAAATTTCCTTCAAAATCTGCATCCCTCCTTCTCTTCACCTTGTCTGTACTCTACTTCAATAGTTGTGGATATTTCTGTAGATCTGTTTGAGAACTTTTTCTGGAACTCTCCTATGGAACATTATTTTAATGAGATTTCTAGTATATTTGGGTCTTGGTTAGTTTAGAGACACCAGTCTCTGGTTTTCAGTTCCGTTTCATCCCTCAGTTCCCAGATTAAACCAGCAGATACAGGACAGCTACAAATGATCTGAGAAAAATAGTCTGGAATATTTTTTAACGTTCAGAAGAGATTTCTTGGTTTAGCTATGGAATGAGGAGATTTAAATGCAAACTCAATGCCTTTGGTAGAGTGAAAATTTTGATGATCAAAAGGAATAAATAAATCCATGCTGTATTCAAATTTTGAATGAAGGCTGCTCTTGCCCATTCCCACATTTTGGTAGGGGCCTGATTCTGCAGAGTGAACCCTTCTCTGTCACTGAAAAACATTTAATTTCAGTTAATTCAGTGGGAGTTAAGGTTCCTTATCACCTTCCAGAAAGTTCTGAAGATCTTACAGATGTGAACTCTTAATCATACACAGGTGAGCAGTCTAGGCAGGACAGCTGGGAAATCCTGGACTTTCTCACAGCTGTTAACAGCCATGGTTCACACAGCCACTCACAGAATTCCTGGAGAGAGAATATCAGTTTGGTTTTGTCTTAAAACTGCTGCCTGCAGAGTATTTTGTACAATGTAATTACAAATGGCAGTAATAACAGGGCCTCTGCGAGTTCCCTGGAAGAGAGTTTCACTATCTAACAGATCTCATCATTAAGAAATGTTTCTGGTGCTCAGCTAAAATGCAGTAATATCCTCCTGTTAATCAGAACTGCAGCCTTGCTTTGGTTTGTGGCTTTATGCTACATGACTGTGGTTCTTCCTTGGAGGATACAAACCTGCAGTGGCGTAGAATAACATCCTGTGGGGAGGAAATCAGTACTGTTCATAGTGCAGGGACTGGGCAGCATGATGTGTAAGGTAAGTCCTATTACTTGTAGTCAGCATTGAAAATCTGCAGAAATATTTAACTTCTGTAGATATGTGGGTAACTGCAAAAACAGATACATTGACAAACCTGTTCACTACCTTCTGTTCTAGTGCCTACTTACACCTCTTTCCCCCTTGACTGGCTCAGAAAGCATGGCAAGTGAAATCAAGCTTCAAGTTCTGTTTGGGAACTCTCTCCAACCCAAGGAGAACCACTCATGGCTGAAGAGGGTTCAGAAATTAGCCTCTCTGTGGTGGCTCACTACAAATTTGGTTTAGCAAAGTACAATGATTTGATATTATGATGCAGAAAATGAATGTGAGAACTTGTTCCCTGGCCTTCACCTGTGGAAGGATCTGTCTTTTACATATCGAACCAGCAAAACAATCACATTTCAGCTGATTCTGCTGCTGCAGAGAGGTTGCTTTTTGGGCCCTAATAAGGATTTTTGATTAAGTTGAGAATAGTTCATAATACAAGTGCCATGAGGAGAGGCTGAGGGAGTTGGGATTGTTTAGCCTGGAGAAGAGGAGGCTCAGGGGAAACCTTATCACCCTCTACAACTCCCTGAAAGGAGGTTGGAGTCAGGTGGGGGTTGGTCTCTTCTCCCAGACAACCAGCAGGAGGACAAGAGGGCACAGACTCAAGCTCTGCCAGGGGAAGTTTAGGTTGGATATTAGGAAGAGATTTTTTTATGGAGAGAGTAATCAGGCATTGAAATGTGCTGCCCAGGGAGGTGGTGGATTCACCATTCCTGGAGGTTTTTAAGATGAGATTGGATGTGGCACTTAGTGCCATGGCCTTGTAACCATGGTAGGGTTGGACTTCATGATGTTTGAGGTGTCTTCCAACCTGGTTGACTCTATGATTCTATTATTTCTAAAATATTTGCAAGTACTGATACCTCAAACAGCACAGCAGTGCACAATGCAAATGTAATCTTCTGGACCTCAAAAATCAGGAATTTCAGTTGTTCCAAAGGCTTTGTATTCCTGTCTCCCTTGAAAACTTTCCCAGAGAAGTCTCTTTCAATCACCCTCTCTGTTCTGTATCAACTCATCTAGTCCAGCAGTCGGAACACTAGACTTATTACCAACTTGTTTTCAAACAGTTTATCAGACCACATAGGAATTTTATGTTTCAAAAATCAGACAAACAAACAAAATGTTCTACCCCACAACATCCTAAACAAATCCTTAGTTTCAGACACTGCTCAGCACATTTCTCTCTTCCCAGGAGTGGTACTAGTGATGCCTCTACCATTCCAGCCATTAACATATTCTACCATAATAGAATATTAAAGATTTTGGGGAATTTATTGAGAGAGAAACTCCAAACTTTCTGATGACCATATATTGCAACACCCAGTAGTGCAGTATCACTGATCAATGCAATGAATTGATAAATATAGAGTCTAGAGTGAGACACAGGAGAATCAACTTCAGAACACTGAGAACCCCAGGGAGAATTTTTAATTGTCAGGAAATTGCCTTAATTACCTACTGTATTTTTGCTTTATTTCAACAAACATGACAGTACATTGTAAACACCAATTTTAGTCCTAGGAAATTATTTTATGAGGAATCATCTTGATTCTTTTTACCCCCCTCAGTTTCTGCTTCTATTGTTATCAGAATTGCCAGTGTGGAACAGGGGGAGACCAGGAAAAAGGCCATGCCAAGCCCTCACAATGGGAAGAGAAACCATTTTCTGTCTGCTTATGGTCACAAATTCATTTGTTTGGTCTCATTTATTTCATTTGACTCAATAAGCCATGAGTGAGTTTAACACGATGCCATGAAGCTGAACTTGGAGAATGATTCTCACCTTCATCTCCCACCTTAGGATGTTCCCACATTCTCCTTTTCCAGGGTCCCAAAGTCATCAATCAGTAGAAATACACCTGGGATTTTCCCTGTGTCACACACCAACACCTGTACAGCCACTTATGTAATGACTTGTAATTATTCATAGAACACTTTATATAACCCCTCAGGATCCCTCAGCTCGGCATCCTCTCCCCTCACAGCTCTGCAGGCTGCACAGAGCCTGGCACAGTACTACCTGGGGGTATTTTCCAGGAGTAAACCTCCCTTGGGGTATCCCTGGCACTGAGGGATTCCTGGCAGGACAGGGATGACCAGTTTCCTGCTGGGGTGTAGCCATGGGACACTGAGGAGCTGAATGTTCCTGAGGCACAGAGGGGTACGAGGAGCACTGAGGCAGTGATGAGTGAGGGCAGGAGGACAAACCAATCAATTTAAACTAAGCCAATGTGGCTTTCCTGTGTGTATTGTTTGTGAAGTGTGGCCTTGAAGCTCTTGGTCATTCTGTTTCAGAATCAAAAAGTAATTTGATGTTCATTCCAGTGAAAAACCTGAAGATTTGGGTGTGTCCAAAAAATCTGTCTTTCCAGCATTGTTTATTTTTGCTTACGAACGTGGACAGCTCTCACCAAAAAGGTATTTTTCTTTGAAATCTGTTCATCAGATCAATAAATTTCAGATCACATGATTTTCTTCCTGATTCCCCCTGTGTTTTCTGTGTCTTGGGACAGAATTGCTGCAGAGCCTTTGGTGCCTTGTCTGGGCTTTGTGTGGTGAGGCAGGACTGGCTTCTCCAGGAAACCTGTGAATGTGCACAGAACGTGTTCTTTGTCCCATTGTTTAGTAACTCCTGTCATTTGTAGAGTTGTACAGAGATAGAACAGAGCTCCGAGGGGCTCCATGTCTGTGAGACCTGGGCTAAAACTGAATATTTCACAAGATGAAACACTAAGCAGATGAGCAGCAGAGTGATGATGAGAAGATGGAGAGGCTGAGCAAGCCAGGTGTGACCTAACGCATTTATTTATGGGAGAATCCTGGTACTTGTATCACATAACCTTTTTGAATCTCAGTTGAACTAACAGCATCCCTCATATCTTAATTGGCTGTAATTTCAGCTGTAAATTAAGTTTTGGTAAGTGTTTATGCATTAACCACAAAGGATTCACTGCTGTAAATTGCCTGATAGAATTGTATCGCTGAATCTTCTGAGTGGAGCCATAGCTTCTGTTGTAAAAGAACAATTTGTCAACAGTTTATAAGAGTTTCCTCATATCCAAGGTAAACTATGGAAGCAAATGGACTGTTAGTTGTTTGCTTTGGGGTTTTTACCCATTTAAAATGCACCCATATTAGAGTTACAGGGGTAACTCTACACCTAGCCAACACCAATATTCTCATGTAACTTTTAAGGATAGACAAGGTCTTAGTTTTGCATCCAAAATTATCACTGTTTACCTGTCCTAGCTATGAAATAAGTCAAAACACATTGTTTTGGAAAGCTGGATGGACCTCCTTTTGATGGAAATGGGAATTTTTGACTGAATTGTATGACAATGCAGTTTCTAATCACAAACTATATTGTGAATTACTAAAAGAAAAAAGAGGAAAGAGCATGGAAAGCTGAAAGTTCAGTGTTTCTTGTGGCTTCCCAAACAATTGTGGATTAATTATCAGCTGTTTATTAGTTAAAAGGGTTGTGAAAACCCCCAAAACTTCTACATGGAAATGCTTACTGTTCTCTTGCTTCAACACTTAGAAAATACTTCTTCACATTGTTTGAATTTAACCTCTCCAGACATGTCAATTGAAATCCATATAAATTCTGATTCTGACCTAGTTGCAATTTGTGTGAGTTGCTTTAAAAACAGGTTTAAAAAGATGGTGTAAGTAGGCCTGAACATTTGCTGTTCTATAACTAATATTCCTACTAGATTCTCAGGCTGGGAAAATGAGGTAAATAAGTACTTGAGCAATGTCCATGCTATGAACAGTCCTATGAACAGCCCTTGCTTAGGTCACAGCTGCTCCCACTGGGAATCATTCCCAACAAGATGATAACATAAATTGTTGACAAGGCTTGAATGGCATCTGCAAATGAAGGACACATCATCTGTCCATGGGGAAGTGCTTAGTCTGTAATTTAGGCTTGGTCTGTAGCTGAGCATGGTGCTTGTGTTCTGTGTCTCTGCTGGAAGAGCTTCATGCTGACATAGGCTGGTGCCACATGGTTCCTGCTGTGAGCCATGTGACTGTCAGCTCATTCTGAGGCAGAGCTTTCACCCTGTCTTACTCCCTTGGAGGAGAATAGGCTCTGTGTGCTCCAAGCAGGCACTGCTGCTACACCACAGTGCCCTACAGAGACTCACATGTTCTCCTGATTATCCAGCACACTTAAACTTTGAGTTATAAGGGTGACCCCAGCCAGTTGGCTGAAAAAATATATTTGACATCATTGAAAATGTATGCTGCTGCTGAAGCATGGATTTTAATTTGAGGAAAATGTCGGCCGTAATCTAGCATACATTAAAAAATATATCTTTTTATTTCCATATGGGTCACGTTAAGGAAAATATTAAAAAAAAAAAAGCCAACCCTATTATATGAAGTCTCATTAAAGCAGCCTGGAAAAGTTTAGCCAATTTACAGGCTATACATCTTAATCTCTCCAAATTACAGGAACGATAGAAAAACGGGTGGTTGAGAGGGGAAGTGGGACCAGCAGAACCTGGCTGAAGGCCAGACAATGGATCAAGTAGCCCTTGCTTTCACTTGACTGCTACCCCTTGTTTTTTAAAGAAAAGAAAGGATTTTCAAAGAAAGGCCTGGAAATGGCAAGGCCTGGAACATACTTCCTTCTCCAGATGAAAACCAAGATCCAAGGCTTGGTTATTTTAACATGGTGCCTTGCTCCAGCTCTCTCATGTCTGGAGAGAGAGATTTCTGAGAACTCCTGAGAGAAAATAAAATAGCTGCAATTCTGTTCTTTCTATTCTAAGACAGAATGCAGAAGGAGGGGCAGGATGGCACATTAGGGGAATGGCACCCATGTATTAGTAATAAACCAGAGAATATCCTTCTTACAGCTCAGAGAGAGAAGGTAATAACTGCACATCTTTCTACTCGTTTGACTTTTTGGCTACATATTGCTGAAACACTTTATTCTTCTGTAGTTGTTAGCAGACAGGTGGTTTAAATACTGATTGTACCATCTTGGACAGTGTCTGCAGGGAAGCCAAGGGTGGACTGGGTATAGAGATGCTAAAGAATGCAGAGACAAAAGACAAGAAGCAGGCAGGTATGAAATGGCACAGAGGTAATTGTCATCACTACATTCAGTGCTCTGTGTGTGTAAAACTATCAGGTTGCTGCTTTTGCTGCTGTTGCACCATATCAAAGGGCTCTACTCCATTGGCAGAGGCTCTGTGAAAGGACCATGGGGAAGATGAGGGGAAATCATCATTGCCTCTTGCATTGGTCTAACAGCATTGCAGAAAGCAATTAAAGGAGGTGAAGTGTCCTGATCTGAATTAGTGGGTGTGTTAAGAACCACCAAGGGCAACAAACCTGATTAGCAGAAAGATGAGGAGAGAAGCTACAAGATCCTGAGTGTTTGCAAATCATCCTGCTCTTAGCTAAAGCCAAGGCTGGCCTAATGTATACATCTGTGAAGAGAGTGGGATAGGGTGTGAATATGACTGCTGGAGAGGTACTGGCTTGGTCTGTAAGAGAGATGCTGTTTCTGTAGTGGTTTCAACAAATAAGAGCTTGCCACTGCAGCTCAGACCAGAACTGTATGGCAGAAATCAGTGGTGTTTTCTCCCTGTAGGTAGGATTGTAGCTGACCAACCTCATCTCCTCTTTCTGTGGTGCCTAGAAAACACACTGTGGCACCTAGAAAACACAGTGGCAAGCTGGCTGGCTACCCAGGTAGATGGAGGTGCTCACTGTTTGTCTTTCTGTTGGATGTGTCTGTGCCTATATTAACCTGCTGTGCATTTATGTATTTATCAGGTAAATTATGGATGACTGACAAAGCAGTTCTGTACTTTTTTTTTTGAGAGGACTTTATCTCACTGTACCATCTGTTTTCAGCTTTTAGATCAGGGTATCTACTGCAGGGGAAGTGTCTGGAGGTAAGTATTTTCCCATGCTCTGGTAGGCAGTCTTACACTATGGTACTCCATGAGCTGAATCTTGAAACTACCTGTTCCTGCTCTCCTATTCCTCAAGCCCTCCGGCCAGGGATTTCCCCATTATCAATTAGCAGCCAAAGGGAGGGGTTGCACTTTTTGTGTGGCCAGCTCTGGCTTGTTTGAGGAGTTTCCTGATGACTTGTTGGCTCCAGGAAACTTACAGCTTGGCAGATGGGTTGCACACCCTGCTTGCTCGTGCACTGGAGAGTGGTTTGTGCGTGTGTGTGTTATGTCAGCATTTGCCATGCCCTACCTAGTTCTTCTCCTGTCTAGTACTGGGTAACATTGCCCGTGGGGGCTGAGGCATTTTGTGTGCCTTTCCACGTGGAATGGCTCTTGCAGTGTGTGCATGTGGTAATGGTAATATGGGCATGTCCTGGAGGCAGTTTATTAATACAACTGGAGATAATGGCCTTGGCAATATTTTGTAGCATCCTGCTCCATTAAATTATAGACTTTGTGGAGACTAAGAGATTAGGGAGAGCAAGGAAGATTATTGCACAAAGCAGAATATCATTGTAATTTCCTAGTCTTAAAAACTTTGCAGAATTCAGTGGGAAAAAATTAGAAGCCTTAAATATGCTGAAGTTCCTACAGCTAGACTTGATGACTGACTTGCTCCACCTTACCAGTTAGCATGCAAGAATGCACAAAGTAATATATATTTGTACACTCATGTTATTAGAAATATTTTTCAGTGATCAGTGGCATATTTTGGGAAAAAAACCCCCACTTCTTTGCTTTGTAGAGGTTTGCTAGGATAAGTAATAGTGCATATTTTCTCCTGATTAATTTAATTTTTTCCATCCCTGGTTTTGTTCATGGTTTGTCTGCAAACAGACCATAGAACATCCCAACTATTCAGCATTTATGAATTCCTTTCATCATCTTAAATGCAAATACTTCAAGACAGGGCCAGGACTTCTTATGTGTTCCTACCATACTTAATACAGCAATGTCTCAGTCTGGACTGAATTTGGTTGTCTGGGCAATACTTTTCCTTTGTATAGTAATTTATTTCCAAAAGAGATTTTTGGTCCACTTTACCTGTTCCTTATGGAATTCATCTTTTCACAATCTTTTGTTGGAGTAAATGTCTAAGATTTTCCCAGAATTTCCATTGGATTTTCATGACTTCTCTACAGTTCCTTCAGCTGTTCATATTGTCATCACACAGCTCTGCTATGGGCTTAGTGACTTCCATTTGAACCAAGCTCCTAACACCTTCTTTCAGGTAGGCTACAGACATCATAGATTCCTACTGATTTAATTTGCTTTTAATAGTTATTTTTACTTCCCATTACCATTCCTCCAAAAGTCTCTGAATATCTGACATATGCATATGTCTGGTCAAGGTCTTCTGACGGAAGAAATAAATATAGTCCTTTATTTATTAACATCTGCACTGAGAAGCTGATACTTCTGTGATGGAATTCTCTGAGCTACCAGGAAGATGTGTGACACTATCTTCCATGTATTTTCTGTGTTAACTTTCTTCTGCTGGTTTTGGGGGTTTGTTTTGGCTTTGGTTTTTTTGAAAGCATATTCAGACAGGCTGTAATTTAGTGCCTGGATTGTTGAGAGGGAGTAGAAAGTGTCTGAAATTCCCCACTGAAACACTTCTAGTCCAGTCTGAGATACAGAACTTCCAGGATGCAGCCTTCCTTCAGTGGGATTTGACTGAGGTACTTGCCAATCCAGAGCTTCTACTGTCCACATCTGGAATCCCAGTGAATGCAGATGTATGAACTGGCAGATATCATTGCCAGTTTCAGAATAAATCTGCATATAGGCTTCACTGAACTGTCTCTGGTATTTGATGCCACTGTTAGATCTTACACCTGTAGGTAATTATGACTGATATCACTAACATTTATTCTGTCTAACAGTTGAGTGATTGTGCACTAGAGCTTGAGGTGGGAAGTTCAGGCAGTACTTCCCTTGCCTGTGCTGTTCCCTGGTTTCCAGGGAAAATTGCTTTCCCAAGCACTAAATACTCCTTGGAATATGTGTGCCAGGATTTTACAAAGAAGACACATGGGATGAAATGCTGATCATTACTGAAAATCAATGGGAGTTGGATAGCTGTCATATTGGGTCTTAAAGGTTCTAGTCATGAGTCAGATTAAGGAAGCACAAGGACAGTGCTAGCTGCACAACTTTTGGAATTCTCAGAGGAACTGAGAAAATAAAATGGGGACTGGAGTGGCATTGCTTGTGACTTCTGTTAACTTGAAGCCTGCTGCCAGAATCTGCAGAGCCATACAAAAAACAACATTAAGGGATTCTCCTTTTTTCCTTTAAAAAAACAAACTGAACAACTCACTGAATCAAACTGTTCTAGGAATGTGGTAGAGAAGTATCTCAATAGTTACTTTATCAAATTCTTGAGAGTCAAAGCTAATCTACAGAGGGTAAAGTATAGCCACAGGAGGAGGAAAGTGATGGAACAAGGAAGGATGTACACACTAGGTGGTATTACACTGGTGGTTGTCTGTCAGCAGGTTTGAAGGGACGGATTCAAACCTGGGACACAGGAAGTATGTTAGCTGATCCTGCCTGGGTTCCAGCTCCATGTATGGCATGGGACAAATCCTGTTAGTTTTTACTTTCCATTCTTCAAGCACTGGAGTAGACATATTTTCCAAAGCAGTATCTGGTTGTTCAAAAATAACAGCAAATAACTTTAAACTCTTACATATTAGTTAGATTCCTGTTACTTTAATATGCCCATATTCCTTGGAGCAGTGTGGGGCTATAAGAATGCAGAGACTAGTACACCAAGGACTTTTTTAGTTTCCTGTTTCTATTCCTTCCTTACTATAAGTGGAACAGAACATTAGGCCTTACTGGTACAGTGCTCTCCTTGTATCTTACTTGGAGCTCCTGAAATCTTGTCATCCTGATAGTCTTTTTCTCATATTAAACACCATAGCAAGACATTCTAGACTGCACCTCTATTTGTGATTGTGTTGCTTGAGTATTTGGGAAACAAGGACTATAAAAACTGGTTTGAGTGTGTGTGTGTGTATATATATCTGTTTGTGTGTATGTGCATACTATAAAAGGGGAAATTTTGATGTCTTAGAATTATTTTTTGTATGTTATATTTGCTGCCAATTAGGGATGAATATGCTGTACATTGCATGAAATTCCAAACACTGTTTAATGGGAATCTTGACTGTTCCCTGCCACTAAAAGTTGAAAGAGAAAGAGAGTATGCTTAACCTGCTATTTGGATGTTGAAGCGATTTCTTGGGGCAAGCCCTTCCCTAAGGAGGAAAGTTTGAAAGATTGTGCTGATTGACCAGAGCTAGAAGAACTGGCATATGCTCCTGAGGCAGCTTTGCCTCTCACGTGGGAAAGAAGTTCATCCAAGTTCCCCAAGATGGGCCTGTGTCTTTTACAGTACAGTTATAGATAATATCACAGCATGGCTGTGCTTACACTGATGTTGTTTTCCTCTACCATGGAGATGAATGTAGGTCATTTGGGCACAGCCCAGTAACATATCCAGGCAGGAAGAAAATAGGTAAGCATTTGTCTGTGATTGTATCTTTACCTCTGTTGTACAGGTAGCACAGGCAAATGGAGAGTGTTTAAGCCTGGTATCTTGCTAAAAATCTGATCTAATTTCCTCTCTGCTGCTGATCCACATGTTCATGTGTGGTTCACAGTCCCCATGATTCTACCTGTGCTGCTGTGCAGAGGGTTGTGGTTGTTGGTAAAGTAGCACGTGTGCAGGGTGCTAGAGCAGGGGGTCATCTCTGTTTTTGTCTGACAGGGATGTGTCACAGTCTCTAGGCCCTCTCTCCACAAACTGGTGATACCTTAAAATATAACACCTTAAAATTAAAACAGAAAGTGTTAAATGATCCTGCCCTTGGGAGGCCTTAGAGCTGCTGTATTCCATTTGTGATCATACCTCACGACTTGTATTTGGCATCACTACAACAACTTGAAGACACACATGTAACTGAGAGATCTGCATTTGGCTTTCTTTGTTCATTATGCTCTTAACTGCCTGTCTGTCTACCTAACCAGCTATTCTTTCTAGTCAGGAGAGGGATGAAAGAAGAAAACAAAAATCCAGTTCTGAAAAATGCTGTGTACTCAGCTCTGAGGAAGGCCCTTTGATGGTAAAAATATGATGTAGTGGTTTCAAGAACAAAGAATTTCCATATTGCACTTTAAGCTGGCTGGTTTTGAAGAACTTATCTTGTCTCTTTTACCACCAATCTTTATTTATTAAAGATAATTAATATGGTAAAAATTAAATCAGAATTCAAAGTATCTTTTAGTGGGCTTCTACATACCTTAACCATGTGGGCACTTTTGTAACTCTGACCCTGTCAGTACATCCTTCTGTGCACCTCTCTCTTCTCCAGAATGTGAAGTGCTCGGGGCAGAAGGCTCCACTCTACATGTTTGCACAGTGTCCAGTGATACAGACTCTCATCTTTAGAGCTCTTGAGTGCTGCTGTCATGTTACTGTACGTCCCTCTTTGAACTGAACATTTAGCAGATCTCAGGGATGTGCTGCTCAGGCAGAGAGTTTGTGCAGAGCAAACATGTTCTTGGAGACCACTCACCTCTGAAGCAGTGGTACAGGCCTTACACTGTGCCTAAATTGGCAGGACTTTGGGACCAGCATTAAATGGAGACAAAAGCAGCTCTATCTGTCATGGGGGAGCAATGGAACAACCTTAGCTAGTGCTGCAAGAAAGCAGGTAGGGAATGTCTTTGTGCTATGCTAATGCTGGGAAGTTAGCACAAGGAGTCAGGCATACAGCTCCTGAGAGCTTCTGGAAAGCAAGAGGAGTGAGTTTGCTTTCTTCCTTTTTTCTCTATTTTTGTCAAAGTTGAAGTTGATTCCTCTCTTCTACTCTCTTGCCCCCCTTCCCCCTCTGCTCCCTAAGCCTGCTTTTGATTTGGTTTTATTGGCTAGTGAAAGGAATCATTTACTAGTCAAGGGCCAAGCAGTGACAAAGGAATGCAGGTAAATTAGTTTCAGTTCCTATTTCTCCCCGTCTTCCTCCTTTGGAATTTGAGCTTTAGAAAATAAAGTCCTTTTACCCATACCACCCCCCCTTTTTTTTCTAAAAGGATTTCCCCCCCTCAACCTCTCTTTCAAGAACTTGGTTTTTGTAACTAAGAAAACCCCCTTTAAAGTACCTAAAATGTCAAGGTGTACAACACATACAATGAAATCCAACTGAAATGTGGTTTAAAAAAAAAAAAAAGCTTTTTGCATGCACCTTAAAAATGCAGAAATAAACTGTGTGTGCCATAAGGCTCGTTGTAATGAATAACTCTGTACACACTGGGAAGTTTTGCATGCACATATATCATGCCTCAAATGCTAAAATAGAGTTAAAGTTTAAACATTTTGCAGAAGAAAATATGCAAAAGAACTTGCAGAGAATCAACATGGAGTAAACCTGTATGTTCAGTCTTTCATCACACGATGTTATTGAAGTATTAAGCACTGAACTAATAGTAGTAGCATTCAAACTATCCAACTTTTGCTTTTGTTGCTTTTTTTTCCCCTTTGTTGTTTGCCTTCTTTGGGACAACATGCTTCAAATGTATCTGGAAATGTCACCAACTGTGCTCTTACACAAAAATCTTGAGGTCGAGGCCTCCTTTTTGCATTGCATTGGTAAATAATGTAATCCAGAATGCTCTGTGATGTTAAATAGTACAAGGCATTGAGGCATTAATGACACAAAAGGGTTTGTTTCTTTTTGGTAGCTGTTCCTGTTAGCTATTTCCAAGTTCCTAACATAGAAATGAAACCATGACTTATCTTTTTTTTCCCACTTAATGCAGCAAAAAAGTTGCTTATTCAGTTTTTTAGCTGTCTTGATAATTAGATACATTTTGTGTTTATGCATGCACAATACAAACTTGAAATACAAAAGAACTCATTTTTGCCTAAACAACAATCAGGTTTTGGACACCAGCTGAAAGAGGCCAGGAAATGTAAGTCTGATATTCCCCACTTGCCCCATGCTATTGTCAGTACATTTTGTGGGGGAAAAGCACAATGCTGAGAGAGGTAGGAACACAGCCTCAGTCCTAACACTGCATTTCCTGCCTTTTGTTGGGTTGTGTCACAGCCTTAAAAAATTGTCTTTGATTTCCTCAAAAAGGGGAAAATATCTTTTCCAGAATGGTGTAACATACACAAAGGTAATTTATCTGTCCAGCCAGAGCATCAGCTACTGGGGGAGTAGAATCTGAATTTGAAGCCAATTTCTCCTGTATTTTCCAGCCTTGTTGAAGTAAAACTACTACTTCAGTTTGTAATTTCCAACTGATATTTAAATGCCTGTTGGAGACCAAAGAATTCCTGCTCCCAGCGGAGCAGGACCTTTCACTAAACACAGCTAAAGGTGTTTGTCACAAATGATTTCTAGGGTTCAGTGGCAGTCTGCTTCTACTTGATTTAGAGCCACTGAGGCAGTTTTTCTCATGACAGATTTAGAAAGTACAGAATTTGCTTGCAAGTTGTGCAGTCAGACAAATACAAGTTGAGTGAATCTGATCAGAATGAGCTCCGTTGTCTCCTCACCAGAGCAGTGCTTAGGTTAGATCCAGGGGCTGTTGTGGCCATTGGAAAATGTGATTAAGAAATTGTTGTGGGAACTGAAGGACAGGATGCTTATTCCTTTCTTGGTGTGAAAGGAAAGTGCAAGATGCTGAAAGTTTGTATATAACCATATCTGCATGTGGTGACTTTCATCTGGCATTGTTGGGGTTTTTTTTGCTCCGTGGTTTTGTCAACAGTTTGAAATAATTTTCAGTGTGCAACTCTTGCTACATTTTTAAATCTTCAGCTAGCACACAAGGTAGACACCTCCAGTGTTTACATACTAAACCCTGTTGGAAGTTCTACAGATCTGTAAAACAATTTCTGTAAGCACAAATGGATGAATTTCCACTGAGCTATCCTATGCAGCAGGATCATACCAAGGATGTACAATACTTTCACAGGTTTCCATTCTGAGACATTGTTGTTGTTGTTGTTATGATTATTATTATTCAAGTGAGTTTGGTGCAATTTATATAAGCATTTTGAAATACCAAAATTTAAAATATTAGATTCATTTAATACATATTTAAATTTTCTTTAACTATATACAGAACAGGAAAAAATATCAGAATGATCAAAATCACATGAAAAATCCAAGTGACTTAGGAACTCTTGAGCCTAATATTCTCTTTATCTTTGGAAATAAATAGATGTGTCCCAGCAACTTAAAACTGCAACAGTTGGATTTCCTGCTGCACTGAACTTCTCTCTAGTTTTCCCTGAGAAAACTTTGGAACGTTTGGGAAGGAAGTGTTTACACAGCATTAAGCATAATATTGAAGGCAATAACAGTCAAATTAAATAACAACAAAAATTGTGGAGATACTCACCCAAATTTGTGATTCATTCTAAGCCTTACAATGTTAAAACATTAGCATGAAAGCCTTTCTGCCTCTCTAGCAATTTTTATCAGGTAACCAAAAGACTTGGGATCAACAGATCTTCATGTCTCAAAAAAAAAAAGCAATAGAAATAGGAAAACTATGTGGTTTGCACTCCCTAAGATATTTTGCGTAGCGAATTGTCTTAATGAAGCAATAAACTCGATCCTTAGTCTACCACACATTAGATACCTTTATTGTTCAAACCACTAACTGAATTTCACAACTTTAAAACCAAACTGAAGTCCTTGGATTTGTCCTAAGGATATTTAGATTCATGTATGACTCTGGGGCTTTACTGGAGTTTCAATTAGTATGGTTTTAAAATAATTATATATGAACACGACAGACTTTGCTGTACATGGTGAACACTTTCCCTGCTCGAGTATGATGCTATTAAACGTAAGCCTTTAAAAAATTTGCGGGACATCTATAATAATGACTTAGAAGATAAAAAAAACCAGAGCAGTCTGTTCGTGAAGACTAACTCCGAGCGCTTCTCTGTGCACACTTAGACCTTCGCCAGGTACCCGGGAAGTGTCTGGGCAGGGGGTGAGCGCGGACAGGAGTTGGCAGTGAGGAGTTTGGGGAGTTAGTTTGGGCAGTTCGTGGCCGCGGGATGCGCCGGGAGCGGCTGCCGAGCCCTTCCAGACCCGCAGGGGGCGCTGTGACCCCGCGGACCCACTCGGGATCTTCAACTCTTCCAAACCAAGATCCAACCAAGGAAATGAAAAAGGGAAACTAAACGAGCTCTTATTCCGCACTCCCCTTCTCTCTCTCTGGTTTCTATTTGTAATACTTTATTTCTACAACAAGCACAAACCACTAGAAAGGCAGAAAACAAAATATGAATTTTTCCTTCTTTTTTTTTTTCCTTTCACTGTAAACCTCTAAAAACAATGAAAAAAATTTCTGGGCTATATTAGACGGCCTGTTTCTTGTTTCTTCTTCTTTCTCTTTACTTTTTTTTCCCCTCTCTCTTTCTGTTCTGTTCACTTGAGCTGTTTGCATTTTAATTTTGGAGGAGGAGGAAAAGAGGAAATCATGTTTTGTAGAAATACACAGTAATTACCAGTTGGACTAAACTAGAGGCAGCAACTGATGGCATGAAATGGTTATGTTTTATGTCAAAATACTTCCAAACAGGGCAGAAAGTTGTGCTGGATTTGGTAGTAAGAAGCTGCATCTATCAGAAAGGATAGATTTCTAAAGTAATACTCGAAAGAAAAATGATGTTTGCTCTATGATAAAGATTTCATTTTAAATCTCCATCAAACATTATCTTAGATCCAGGAAACAAATAATAAATGATATAAAAGGACTATAGTTGATGGATACATTTAATTAGGGTTTATTTACCGTGGGCTATATAAACACTTTTGTTTCTGTAAGGGGAAGGATTTGTATCTGCAAGTTCTGCCTTGAACATTTCAAGTTAAAAACAAATGTTTTAAGAAAAGAAACTAACATAAAACAGCTCAGTGTTGGCTTTTGTGTCTTTGTAAATGTCTGTGGCGGTTTCTCCTTGTCTGAGGAAAGAGCCATTCATTAAATTAAAAGTGAACCAGTTAAACTGGACCTTTCATTGAAGAAAGTCTCCCAGTGATCCGTGCTTTATTTGGTGGATTGTCTTACAACACAAATAAACCAAGGGGGTTTTTATCTTGGGATCTAAAAATACTAGAAAGAAAGGAAATCCAAGCAAGGCAGAAAATACTAGGAAATAATTTCCTATTAAACAGACCCTCTGCCTCCATATATCTCAAATCATGAAAGTACACAAGAGGGAAGGCTCATGTTCCTTTTTCTCTCAGGTTAAAAGGCAGTGACAGAGGAAATCGAATTCAAAGGTACTGTCAATGTTTGCAGTGTTCAAAAATAGATAGAAAGAATACACACTGAAAATCCATCACGACTCTTTGCTGGCAGCTAACTGCGAAATGCAGATGATGTTGTTGTCTCTGAAAACAACTGAAATGCACATAAATATGCTTTAAAATTCATAGGTATTTAGGGCAGGTTTGAAATAATTATTTTTCTGCACCAAATACTTGGGTGCTTGTTTAGATATCTGTTTTGGCTGACTTGAAGCAAATTCACACTGCACATACTCTGTTTCTGTTCAAATCTTATGCACAGCTTTGCAAATCCTCCTTAGGAACGTTGTGTGATATGAGGCAACAAAGAAAGCAGTGTAGTTTGGAAGAACAATTACTGTAAAAGAAGCAAAACAGTTTAAGGAAAATATTTTTTCCTCTTTTATGCTTTTTTATTTGAAATCTTTGTGGGTTTATTTATGGTTTTTTATTTTTGTGAGGCATTTGTGTGGAGTATTTTCAAGATTAACCTTTTTTATCATTGTGTATTTACTGGAAAATGATCAGAGTAATGTACTCTGAGGTGCAGGACTGAAATGCAGAATAAAATGGAGTCTCATACACTGAAATTGCACGAATGAAGAGCTAATTACACGTTGGAAAGCTGTTAGTTGTTCGACATAATTTGTATTTTTGGGTGGTGAAACTCAGATGCTATAGAGGACTCCAAGGATATCCTGAAGGGTCTCTTGGTGATCATGTTGATGAGCACCCAAAAGGCACCAAGTGTTCTACATGTTATATACAGTCATATACATTTATGTGCATGTACATTCCCAAATTTTATCATCTGTGAGCACTAAAAATAGCTTTGCCTTTTATCTTTGCTTGTCAGCAGTGTCCATACATAAATACAGCACAGCTCATAAAGTCTCTTTTGCGCCCACAATGAGCCTCTAATTAATTCTGCATATAATTCCATAACATTTATTATTAATAAGTATTAATACCATTTAAAAATAAATAGAACCATTCTCAGGATTATGACTCTGACATAGCATGTCAGGGGTGGAAAAAATGTACAGAGATATAAGGGTATTTCTTGTTTTCTTGACGTAAAAAATGAAACAAAACTAAATGAAATGAAGCAAATTGCCACTAGCCCCTTGGATTAGCCACATAACTTCCCTGTGCATCTGATAATTTTTTTTAGTGATATAGGTAGGCATGATTGTGCTGATGCTGCAAAAAATACTGTGCCTAAGTTTAACAATGCAAATATCTGCATATATTTGCAGGCACTTGTGATGGAAAGTATCTGCAAGTTTAACCCTGAGTAGTTTCATCCACTTTTCCTCCTAGGCAGTGCAAAGGGAGCCAGCCAAGACAGCAAGAAGTGTCGGCACGGGAGGGGGAGAACGATGAACTCTGTGTGTGAGAAGTCAGGGATAAAAACTCGTGGGCACAGATGGGCAAGAGGGAATATAGCTGTTCCCTTCTTCTCCCCAGAAATCTGCTGGAAGTCTGTGCTGTGTAATGCTGGGTGCAATAGTGAGAATTTTTTTGTTCAAATGGTTCAAAGACTTTCTTTTCGACTCCTCACCTTTTCTAGGACTTGCAAGGCAATTCAATGTACAGAGTAGCGATGAAGTGGGAAAAGATAATCTGTGCTAAAAATCAGTTTATAAAATGAGTTCATAGCGATGGCTTACCTTGAAAATTCTGGCCAGTAGAAACTGGAAGCCAAACTAATACCAACCAGGCCTTATTCAGAAGGATTTGGTTTGTCATTACACCAAAACAAAGTACATTTCTGGCTGCCATCCCATGTTTAGGGGAGCACATTTTCTGAAGGCTTCAGTTCTCACCTAGGCAAATAAATAAGGATTCAAAATATTTTCTCTACACAGGACTCATTAGATGGGTTTAGCTCATTCCAAAAATCTCTCTAGGTAATCTTAAGTGGTAGCTTAGCCATTCTGAGAACATGACCATTTGTGCACAGAGTGCTGATGGGTTTACTTTTGACCAAACAGTACACGAGGCCCATGTAGTCCTGGGCTGCCAAGGGTTCTTTTTTCCACAGTGGTGTTCATTTATAATCTGTGACCTATAACTGTCAGTGTGGGCTACCATGTATCTGATTTGTCCTGAAATCCTGTTTATGAATGGAAAGGAACTTTGTGCTCTCCCTGTTTGCCCAGGATTTTCTGGCATTCAACAGCCTTGCTGGAATTCTCCTTTTGCTGCAGTTGCTGAATATTCACAGGTATCTCAGAGGCAGCTGCTGTGTTGTGCTCCCATGGAGGATGTACAACAGGGCACAGAAGATCTGGGCAGACCTGGTGAGCCCAACATGCTGCACTGACTGCACATACTTGTCACTGATGGTGCAGCACACTCAGATTCACTTCTGAGTCACTCTGCACCTAAGTGCATGTTGCTGCCTAGAAGCCCTTTCTGCCCAACAGTCCATACTGTAAACAGTTTGCAACAGTAGTAAGAGAAAATTTCCAAATGCTTTGCACACTTGAACTTCAGACAGTTTCCTCATCCCAATTAAAGCTGCTGAGTGGGAGTGCACCAATCCTCTTCTGGTATATGAGTGTTATTTTCTGACTGATACAGACCAGAGGGGTTTGGTGTAGCCTAATAGTAGTTGTGCTTTGAAGAAATGTTTGGTTTATACAGTTAAAAAGGAAAAATTGTTTGGGGTTGTAAAGGCCTAAAGGGCATAATCTGTATTATCTGATCCATTTGCCTTATGAGCTACTGCACTGAAGCACAAAACAGCCACTTGATTTCTTAAGCACCTGAAGAGGAGGAGAGGCAGAGGCTTGAGGGTGGAGGAGAGGGGAACAAACAAACCCTGGGTGAAGCTTTCACAACAGAAGTTTCATTGTTTTAATTTAGAAACAGTTGCACATGGAAAAGTTGCCATTTTCCCCAGCATTTCCATTAACACGTTTAAATCACAGTTGTTGGAAATCTTGGTTACAGGTAAGAATATTAATTTCCTAAGCTCTCAGAGAACAGGGAGGGAACTAAAATAAGTAACAAAACCCTTTTCCCTGATTTCCCTGCCTTGGGCAAAGTCACCTAAAAATGAGGGGATTAACTATTACGAATCAATGGGAGGCACTTCTGAAAGAGGAAGCATTGCTATCCAGATTTGAGGGAAATGAAGTGTTTATTGGAACAAAAATATCCTCTTTGTTCAAATGTTGCTTCACTGAATTGTGTATTCCCTTCTGAAGAGCATGAAAAGCAATTGAAGAACATGTTTTATGCCACTCTTCCTTTCTTTTACCACTCATGTCTTTTTGTTTTGTCTTCCTGTTTTACCTCCCCGTCTCTGTGTCCATCTTCCTCATTAAATTACTAACCAATGCTTTTCTAATTAATGCCAGTTTAATTTAGTGTTTACTGACGCTGTGTCTGTGTGGGGAGTTTGATTTCTTTTTGTGATTCTGGCCTGACCATTGAGATTAGCAGCATCTGTACAAAGCTGCAAAGTCCCTTGGGGCAGTGAGCAACACTTCCAACTCCCTTTTATTTTAACAAAATCAAAGTGACTGGCATGTAGGATTAGTAGAAATTCTATCTTCATAAAGTGGCTGCAACTGTTTGTTTTGCTGCTTTCTGAATCAGCTGATATGTGTTTGCTTCTAAGTTACTAAAGATGATGGAGTTAGGTACAACATTGTTATGATATAGCTGCAAATTGAGCTGGAAAAACTACTTTTAAGGAGAAGGATGACATAATGCTGACAAATTTTGTTGATCAATATTCCATAAGCATTTATATCATTATACCTGTCATCAGAAAAGACTAAAAGATGTTGCATATTAATGTGTTTCAGCTTGTGGGTTGTTTACAGACAGTTCTCAGAGACTTTTTTCCTTGAGTATTCACAATTTTTTATGCAGTTGGTCATCTAGATCACATGATGTTCCTTCTGTTCTGCTTTGGTTAGGCAGCTCGTGGTGTCAGGAGAGCCCTATCAGTAAGGCTCTATGTGTACTGACAGAACAGGCACTTGGCAGAGGCATCAGAGCACAACTTCTCATGGCATTTGCCTTATCCACAAACAGTTTTTCTGGCAGAAAATGTGTTTGCGTAGAATGGACAAAAATAGTAGTAATTACTGCTGAAATGACTTTATGATCAGTTCTTTTCTGGGGATCAGCATTTACCAGTGTTCCCAAGAAGCACTGCTGGTCAGGGTGGTCTTATGAACTGTTCATCCTTTTTTCAGCAGCACTAGGAAACATTCTGAGCTTAAGGTATCAGGGAGGCACCTACTCCATAGAGCCTCATGTGAATCAGCCTCAGAACAGCAGTGCTGTGTGAGGCTCCCTGAACAGCACCAAGCAACAGGCTGCAGTGTGATTCCTGGGGCTTGAAGGAGGGAGTGAAGGAGTAGTGATTGGCAGGATAGTCTTTAGATGTCAGTGCTGAAACAGTTGGCATTAGCAGATCTATCCAGAGCAATTGGGCTGTGAGGAGTCAGTATCTGAAGCAACCAGGTAGCTTTGTCTGCAAAGCAGATCCACACAGTCTCCTGACAGCTAAAAAGAGCAGTGGCACAGGGTCTTGCTGTTGCCTCATAAACGTGCACTTACTGGCATGAGTTAAGACTTCAGCATTTGTTGTTTCTAATCATATTATTCCTGTCTCGTGGATTTGTTTTTCCAGTGGGATTCGAAAGAAAGTGTCACTCTTGGATGTGTGATGAACTCTGTCTGTCATAATTTAGCTCTTAATGACTTTATGGCTCCTCCTGCCATGGTAATTAAATTTATCCTCTTCTGGCACCATCCTATATCATTTAGATGAAGACAGAACATTATTAAGGAGCATCCTCATAGTTTTCCTGCAAGATCATGCGTTGAAGCAGAAAGTATTTAGGACACAGTTGAATTTTGAGGCTTGTTTTTATTTCAGGACAAAGATTTGCAACATGATTACATCTTTTTACATGGTAATGTGCAAGTAGGATGCAGGTTAGGGTGTTTAAGGAAAACTAAGAAAATACACATACATGCTTCTTTCATGACTTCCACCCATTGCTTCATACAACCACTCTTTACATTTGGAGCTAGTGGTTTCTTAAATGCTCAGAGCCCACAATTGAGCCCAGATTTCCAAAAGTGCTTGGCACCCAGCAGTTCTCACTGAGACATTTTTATGGCCAGATAATCAAAATTGCTCAGCATGGTGGAAGCTAGGGAGTTTTGAAAACCTAGCCACTTATTTTAATGCCCAAGTGGAGGCTGGGCTCTCCAGGAAAGCTGGTTCATATATTACAGTTCCAATGACTGGGTATCAATCCTGTGAGTACATTTTTTTCTCTTATGCACATACAGTCTATCATATATGTGCCCACTTAAAAACTTTCCCACTCATTCTTCCATATAAATTGCAATTATATTAGTTTAATTGAATATGGAAAGTTGTTGATACCATACAAAAGAAGCAGAAGTTCAAATGAAAATCAGATCCAGTAATTACAGGATTTTTCTGCAAGCATTTTTCTTTTCAGGCTTGACTTGGAAGTGAAATAGAGACAAGAGACGCTCGTTTCTAGGTTAGGAAGCAAACAAAACCAAATTGTACAGGGTGAGAGTTGCTTAGCTGAGCTGCTTTCTATAAAGCAGTTTGACAGCTGAAAAGGAAAACATTGAGGGAACTTGTGAAGTGAGTAAGTTTAGCTATTACATTGGCAATTTTCTGCTCAGTGTTCCCCGTCCTACTGCGCAGAGAAACTCCTAGTACATAACACGCCAGTAATAACAGTCAGCAGTTATTTTGTACTCCAAAGACATTAACTAGCTCACCTAACACCCCTGCCAGGCAAGGCAACTCAGTGATTGCCACCTTGCCTCTGGCACAGCAAACACACTAGCAGAGGTTAAAGTTGAGGTTTGTTGAGGGAATTGCTGGTTGTTGTTCCTCTCTCACTTCTTCTGACAGTTGCAGAACCACCTCTTAGTGTCTCAAGAGACAAGACTCTCTGGGCTTTTCCAAGGAGCTGCCCCTTATCAACCAATGTGCTGTCCTGTTTGTGATAAGAAAGGCTTATTATGAGTATTTCGTGATGATTAGGGTATTTTACAACTGCCCTGAAAAGGTTACTCAGGTAATTGTTAGACAGGAATGGCAATTCCTGTACTTCCTAGAATTTCAAATAAGTGCAATTAATAGCAGTCTCTGACTCATAAAATTATTTGGAAGTAGGTATAGGGGAGAGGTCAGAATGTCTCCAGGCTGGAGGAGGTGTATGTGGATGCAGAGTCAGCAGAAGCCATGACTGAGACAAAGAAAGGGGGTGGATCTTTGTAGGACCTGTGTCTTGTCAACCTTCTTGTTCCTCATGCTGGCACTAGCTGCCAGGAGCTCGTCAGTCCCTGCAGGAGTTGATCTGGGAGTCTTGTAACATGTAACTGCCATTTCTGAGGGATCCACTGTCGGATCTCTGTGGAAAAGGAGGCATCACAAAGTCTCAGTGTTCCAGATGAGGGACTGGTTCTCTCTTCACTTGCTGCCCAATAAGTAGGTGTATTCCCAGTGTAGGCTATACTAGCAGAATGCTTTAAATTGGACCCTTTGAGTAAAAATCAGCTTCCAGTGCATTCACCCGTGGACTTTCGGTTCTGTATAATTCCTGTTGGAACAACAGGGTTCCTTGCTACCTACTATCGGGAAACTGACCTTTTTTTTTGTTAAAGCTGGAGCAGAGTTGTGTTTTCAAAAACACCCAGGTCATTTTTTCACAGCCTCTGTAGCATTCCCAGGAGTGACACAGATCCTTGTGAATCTGAGTCTCATTCAATGTCAACAGATGGATGGAAGTCCAGTTCTTTGAGTACAGTCAGGTACCTACACCTTATTGATTTGAGATTTTAACCTTCCCCTCAGACCCAGTTTTCCTTGCCATGTGCACTTTATACCTCTTAGCCTGACCACCAACTCTTCTCTTAAAACGTCCTAAAAGCACTGTGGAATTTCTCTTTAAAGGGTTGGGTAAGCATTTTCCTGGGAAAGCACTGATCTTGAGATCACCTCACTCCTCTTTATTCTTACCCTCTGAATCATATTTGTTCACTATCCTCTCTCAACTGTTTGTAAGCAGTAAACTCAGGTGACAAGCCTGGGAGAGAGGTGGATGGTTTGCAAACCTATATCTAAAGGTACTTCATGCAGCCAAGAGTAAGCAATAGCATGAGTAACTGTAGGTAAGAAGTGATGTGTGGTGTGGGTTGATGAATTCTAAAGAAATTTATCTTTTAATTACTTTGCTGCTTTTGAAAATATATATGCCTACGTCTTTCCTTCAAACAAAAGGAACTTAAGCTTTCAGACAAAGAGGTCTCTGACTGACTTGAGGCATTATGACACTAACTGGTTGCAAGTTCATTCTGCTGCTGGATCAGCTTCCTTAAACAGTCTCATAAAGCAACCCTTTGCCAAAAATCATTTTGAGGCTGGCTTAACATGGTGGGAAATGAACTCTTTCATCTGCTTTCTTCCAGCAAGAAGTGCTAGCTTAAAAGGAGGGTGCTGAAAAGGACAGAATAAATGCTATGTCAGTGCACTTATCAATAGTAGCATTACTGGTAATGGCTGGCACTACAATATGTTAAAATACTTTGTGCTGCTTGCTATGGGAGGTCCAGAAAATCAGTATTCATGGCTGCATAATTTGGTACAGCATCTGATGTTCTGAATAACAGGAATGTTAGTAGCCTCCAGGTCTCTCTCCCTGCCTCTGTGCAAAATAAACAAATAAATAAATAGTGTTGTTTATTTGACAGGTAAACACACTGATGACTAGCAATTGCTGTCATTAAAAGAAGACCTCAAACAGTGGCCACTTCCTTGGGGGTCATTAAAAATCCATTGGCAGCTGAAATTTACAGCTTGAGCTCTTGCTCTTGCATTCTGCCTCCTTTTGCCCTTGTAATTTCCACTGAGAATTATTTGCTTTCTTATCTAAGCTGTTTAATTCCCCAGTGCGGTAGAGCACAGACAACAACTCCTGGTGGAAACAGTGGTACAGTAATATTGTCCACCTTAATGCATTTATTTCCAGCTGCCCTTGCACTGTTGTCCTGCTTTGTTTTCTTTTCCTACTAGTAGTTTAAGTGAGAAGAAGACAAGTTAGGTAACAAGATTGCAGCTGAAGCCTGAAGCTCAGATCTTTCACTGTATAACTTTCATGTAATCTCAGATGTGAGTCTGTCTGGTGTGTAGGTTTTATGCAGTGTTCAGTCTGCAAAAGGAATGATTTAATTGCCCTGCAGGGTATGCAGACCAAATAAAATTAAGTCCACATGAGCTACTGTCATCTCTTTTGGCTTGACAAGAAAAGGGGACGTTAGTTTTGCATCTGCCTCAGTGTTATTAAATCTTTCAGTACTTGGGGTGTGTCACATTCTGGAATTTCATTAAAACCTTATCATTAACCAAACGGTCAGGTTGCTAGTCTTGATCATTTTAGAGAACAGCCTGAAAATGTGTTCTCTAAGTGTGGTAATAGCTGAGAAAAGAGAAGGCAAATAAAAATTGTCCCCACTTTGTTCTATTGGAATCTAAAGTTTCTGGTTGCTTTTTTGCTTGTTTATTTGTCACTTTAAGATCCTGTGACTGACTTTCAGACTCCTGGAATTGTGAATTTACGAACTGGAAGGGGAATCCTAAATTCTCTGGATGCTTGAATTTGAGCAGTCATGCTAGGGAGCTCCTGAAAGTTAGTGATGGACAGTGCCACTCTGCATCTCAAAGGTTCAGTCTGGGAGCAGCATTTGTGCTGTGAAGGATGTGGACACTACTTGGCATTTGAGGCAGTGTATGCAAACCAGGATGCTGAAGTGGGATAGCCATGGCTGTAAGATTGCTTCAGTACAGGTATTCTCCTTCTGCTGGGCATCACTGTGAATGCCTTGGATTTGGTAATTCATGGAAGAAATGTGTGTCCTGGTTCTCTATGTCACACTGTTTGCAAGCCTAGAATCAACCCTTCTAAAATGAGTCCTTTCTGCTGTAGAGCAAACACACCACAGCCTTCTGCTGCCTCCCTTACCATGGAACATCACAGGCCATGCTGCTCCAGCAGAGTCTGCCTGAGCCTTTTGTTTCAGCCAAATGCACACCTGCCAAAAACAACACAAGGTTTCACCAACCAGTGTTTCCTCAAACAGTGCTCCTGCCCTCCCACAGCCCAGCCAAAGAATGCCTGTGTGCTCCTGCCAGTTTCTGCCAACAGATAGAAGCAGTGGGGAATGCAGGACTGCCAGTAAGCTTCCAGAAGAACAAGGTTTGACATATTTTGGTCAAAGAGAAATCTCTAATCCTTACAGAACAAAGACTCCCTTTTCATGGAAATCAGTTTAATGGGAAGGGAATGGCAGGGAGATGTAATTCATATTCAATGGGATGTATGTAAAGTAAGCCAAAACAGTTTCTTAGCAGAAGGCAGATCTGTGATCTTAGTCCCATTAGGATGCCTCTGGAATGTTGCCCATTACTGCAGTGGATTTTTGTGAGACTGACATCAGGATCTGGCTCCTGGGAGCAGCTCATCTGACTGGATCCACTGGTAGCTGAGGTTACTATGTACCTCACTGGGAGCATGCCTAGATTTTGAGATTAGCATATTTCCAACCACAGTGTCTCTTCCAAACTTTCTTTTTTGAGGGCCATCAGCATCTGCTTTCAGGGTATTTAATGACTCTTCAAATGGGAACAGTCCACTGGCAAGACAATAATGTGTTACTAGAAATGATCTATTGAAGACTATAAAAGGTTTTCTTGTTCTGTGACTCGGAAATTTCTTCACCACTCAAATAAGATCCTCTAGGTAGAAATGACCTTCAATATAATTGCTACTCTCTCTTTGATCCCTCAGAGTATGGATTGTGGAGTGTCTCTTGAGCTAGAGGTTTTTTTCAGTTTAAGACTATTCTTTCTGATATAGTTTCTATACTCCATAAATGAACAGGAGAAGAACATCCAGGATTTAAGACACTTGGTGAGGGAATGACAACTATGTGGTTGCTTTATTGTGTCCTCCTCATTTTTCAAGCTACTTCATAATCCTTAGTGGAAACCCCAAACGAATTTGATTAATGGGTCAGTTCCTTAGCAGGTATTATTTGTTGTTAATGGAGCTATAATAAGACTGTGTTGATTTGTACCATGAATCCAACTCTTTGAAGTACAGAACTATAAAGTATTAAGTATTCTCTGTGGGTGTGCAGAATTAAACACTGTCCATGGGCTGTGTGTGTATACATAAGTTAGAATTAATTTTTTTGAGCCCTAACCTTTGTGGTGGGTTATAAAAGAGAAGGTCTGGGAAATTCCCTTCTTACCCCACCTCTAAATGTTCACTAGTTCCTTCTGTGGTTTATACTATATGGTAAGTATTGTGCTGGGAACAGATCAACCAGGTTTGTTGTCTTTATTTTTATTTTGTTTTCCTTCCCCCCCACCCCAAGATGGTTCCATAATGTCACTTTAGGTCCCTGACTGTCAAGGTGACAAATAGACCAACCTTTCTCAACAGAACCATTCAAACATGTTCTAAAACTAAAATCTTTCTTTGAACTCAGATGTTTTAATCTGGATTCCAGTTTTGCAGGGAGAATGAAACCCTCAGGTGAAGGGTGTTTATAATCCTGTTCTACAATTCAGAGTGCACTAGCATCAGTTCTAATTAGGAGATGCAGTAGGCTTAAATTGTTCTGTGATTTTGCTGTCTGATAGGCATTATAAACACACAATGATGCAATAAAATATGAAATGATCCTAGAAGTCAGTAATGGAGACTTTCAACATTTAGAGGGGGTCCACGGGTACTGTGTTTGAATTCAAAGACCTGACACAAAATAGGTAATCAGCAGAGAGCATAGAGCTGTGCTACTTTATCCTTCACAACATGATGAACTTGGTTGAGCTTTGCATCCTTGATATTGCCTGATGGAAGCTTTGGAAAACAGAATTGCAGGGAGAAGGTTCTGGTACAGATGTTCCTGTATATTGGATGAGAAGATCCTGTAGTAGTTACCATCTATAGAGGTGGTCTAACTTAGGAGCCCACAGCATGCCAAGTTTGGAGAACTCCTACACTGGTGTAGCTCTTACAAATGTTTTTTGTAACTAAATTGAAAGTAACTTGAACTAGGCTTTGATAATTATGGGCTCCACTGTCCAGATGAAGGGGGTAGGAAATGAAGTAGACACTCAGCTGTTTGTTCTCCTTAGAAAAGAGACTCTGGTGTTGGTATAAGCAGTAGAACACTTGGCCCTCAGTTCCCCCTGCATCATGGCCACTTTTCCTTTGCAAAGCTTTTATATAGAGCACAAGGACCTATAAATAACAAGGGAGCCTATAAATAAATACAGCTGTGAGCCGACAAAGGCTTCTGACAAATGATGTTTATTGAATTTCTCACGTGTGGTCCAGTTTGAATCCAACCATGGGGCTGGCTAAGTTTTTGAATGTGTATTCTGTGCCCAAGCCTGGGATTCCCTTCTGTTAGGCTGATTAGGGAACTCTCTGGTTAGCTGAGGTAAGGAGAGGAATGGGTGAAAACAGATATTTTTTTTTTCCAGTGAAACTAAGCTTTATGATATTAACTTTAGACAAATCAACCCAAATTATACTGCCTATTGTTTACTTGAGAGGGTTTATGAGAGAAAACAATCATATCACTGCAATGTGCTGGCTGAAACATTACACACAACCCTCAATAATTAATCCTGGTGTCATTGTCCTAGAAATGCAGTAATCCATATCTAGATTTAAGTACATTTTATTGTAGCCTTCAAAACTTGTAGTCACTGATGTAGGTAGGTATGGCCTGATGTAGGTAGGTACGGTAGGTGTTGTATGGACAAGAGAACAGAAAGCCTCCATCCCAAAGAGCTTCAAGTCTTCCACCTGATCCAAAGCTCCTGGTCTGCTGGGTGCATGGAGTTCGTTGGATCTCACCCATAGCCACCATGGGAGCTCTAGTCAGGTAAATTGACAAAGCATTAATTACTTCAAAGGAGAGCTAATGAGGCAATAAACCACAAGGGTGAAACTCAAATGGTTTATGGTACCATTAGTAGACTGAAATGGAATTATAATTAGAGCAGGGCAAACGATTCATAGTCCACAATTTATCCAATGGATTTAGTGCTTGTTTCTGTTCATGAATTATGCACAAGTAGACATATTTTAGGAATGTATTCATTGTTTGAAATTGCTCAGCAACCACTTTATATGGAGACGTTTCTGCCAATATGAGTAGCCTTATACAGTTTGCATCTGGTTTCTCTTTGCTTGGGGCTTTGTGCATGTATTGGTGCTCTGTAGTGGGTCACTGAAATACTATGGTATTTCTACTTCCTGGAATGTTATAGGAAAACATTTTAATTGTTCTGGGATATGTAGTAGTTACCTAAATTTGCTGGAAAAACTTTTCTTGATCTCCAGGAATGGTTTTTGCTTGCAGAACCATCCTTTTGCAAATAGCTCAGCAGTAGAGAAGGAACCTCAGCAATACTTGCTAAAAGATCCATCCCCCCAAGTGAATTAAACTTGTGTGTTCAAATAAAAGTGTGGTTCAGAAATGATGAAACAGGCTCAGGAGAGCTTTGTTCCACTGCTTAGATCTTGACTTAAGTGCAGAATAATTCAAACATTTGTTGAGTGACAGTCTTATCTCAAGCTTTGAGATGGTGTGGGGTTGAGCTCATAAAATTCCTCTTGGAGCTCTTCCAGTTTGCATAAAGTACTCCTATAATATAAGGGATGATCCTCTGTTGTGGGATCTCTTTCCTGTCTCTGCTATCATTAACTTGGAATTATTTATACAGGGGAACAATGTTGCTGAGAGGGATCTGATGTTTGGAAATGACTGTATACACTCACAGATGCTCCTTGTCCCTGGATGATGTGTTTGTGTCTTCATCTTGCTGTACACATACTAGTGTGTGCCAGGGTTAATTGATGACATCTGACTCCCTTTCAGACCAAAAAATATAGGGAGTACTTCTGAGTATAAAGTCCCTAAACTATCCATTAAGATGTTCTGGTGTGTCAGCCTCTCGGTAGACCTGTCTTGGGGCCACTCTGTTTTCCCATTACAACCCTGTTCTCTATGAAGGCCAATTCAGGAGAGATAGAATTAAGCCACAAACCTTTATCTTCTTCCAAAGCTGCTGTATTCACTAACCTGTTAACCAAGCATTTACTTCTTAGCTCAGGTGATAGACAAGCTTAGTTTCTTGGAGTGGAGGTGCTTTGTGCTGCCCAGTGGTCTCCTGGTTCCACACTTGTCTTCCTGAATAAATCATGGATTCTCCTCTGTGTATAACATGTTTAGTTCCACGATTTAAGAGCTTCAACATATAGCTCTTGTTTGTTCTTACTTTTGTTAATAATTAATCATGAATTATCCATGAATGGGCTAATTAGGCATTAACCATATTTATATACCAATCAACGAATCAAATTTTTCACAGGCATCTATGTAGGTAGTAACTTCTTGAAATATCCCTGGACTAGGAATGTCTGCATGTATTAGAGAAGATCTTGCAAATTCTGGCCTGCAGGGCAGTCATAGCATAGCTCAAACATCAGAACAAGTCATACATGGAA
>NW_008682154.1:56461-93053 GCF_000695815.1 Acanthisitta chloris
ATGGTGAAACATGGATCAAGAATTTGGTACCATATTATCCTTTCAGAGAAGACAATATTATTGGAACTGATGTTTGGTTTTCATGTCAAACTTTGAATGAAGCTCAGGTAGAATGAAACGGGAATAGAAAGACTGTCCATGTGCTGTGGGATGGTTTTGGGGATTCTAGTACTGTGACTGTATTAAAAAAGAGACAGAGAGGCTTCGTAACAGTCAGTGTTGTTTATACTCTGGGTCCCTGCTGCCACTCTTCTGCCATGGTAGCTGAAGACTTCTGTTTGCTGTGCAGTGACGATGAAAATCATTAGTGTAGAGGAGAAATGAACAGAAGCTCAAGGAAAGAGCCCTGGAGGTGGCCAATATAGAGATTGAGGTGAATAGCCACGTTGCAAATATGACAGAATCAGGATTAAGTGATGTTGATGCCAGAGATGTTGTCAGTAATGTTAGCAGTAGTTCTTTGGTGTTAAGTGAATTCTGTCACACTAATTCTGGTTATATTGCCTGGCCCCAGTGAGCCTCATTGGGATCTGTCTGCCTTCTGTTGTCTCTCTCAAGAAGTCAGCAGCACCTCTTCAGTCTGCCCTCATCCTGAAACATTTTCCCAGGTAGCTGATACCTGCTGGGCCTCAGAATGTCATCACAAAATCCAGTCTCTAGGTCCAGCAGTGCTTCTGAAGCTCAAAGGTTTCTAACTGCTCAACTCCCCTCCAACAGCATTGCACTGTCTCTCCTGACTTTGAACTTTCTGTACCTTATTTTGTACATGATCCAGCAAAATATAGCTTCAGCTCTGAGTCAGTGCACAATAAAATAACAAAGTTGTCATTTAGATGTTTGAATTAAAAAGATTGTGGAGTCTGTTTCTACCAAATGACTTTTCCATCAAATATTAATAAGCTTGGCTGGTTGAGGTTTTTTGCAGAAGAAAAAATCCAAGAGGCATAAATCTATATTAAAGACTAAGTGCCTACCAAATGGAACTTTATGCACATTTGCTGTGGTTTCTCGCTTTCTTTTTACTCAAGTGTTACACAGGAAAGCCAGCAAAACCCACAAAACTGTTATTTTCTCTCGTCCATCTTTTAGCCCCTAAATTTTAGCTTGAATGCTGCTGTTTTCTATAGCCTGCATTTCTGAATGCCTGCCTAAAGCACAGTTGACATGATACATGAGGAAAGCCAAAGGGTTAATCTTCTAGGGACTCAAGACTAATGGCCCAGTAATGCTCACCCAAGAGGGAATTGTTGTGGCTGTTTCAGATCTCACTCCTAGTCACTTTATAATAATTTGAAGATTTCCACTGGAACTTTGGTGTCAGGAGGAGCAGCTTTTAACAAGCGGCAGCAGTGCTGAATGTTGATGTCTTGTACCTTGCATCAAAACTTTGCTCTTACCTCTCCGCTCTCTGCTACTAAAACCTCCTGTTGCAGATCTGTATGTGGCAGAAATTCAGGAGAGACTTCCTTTCAGTGTAGCCTTAAATTATAATTAAAGCCTCTTTGCAACTCACTCTTCTCTGCTCTGCTTATTATCTAGGTACTAGAGAGTGCCTAGTACTTCTGGGGGCATATATATATGTGGTACCCAAGTGTGTTTTTATATCTATCTAATCTATCTATCTATCTGTATATTTACATGGATGCATGCATACATACATAGATGCAAATATGTATGTACATGCATTCAGACAAGTCATGTGAAGTAAAAATGGATGTGTCAGACCATGACTTGTGGGCAGCACATTGGTGTGTGCATGGGAGAGTCTGTGCAGGTCTGCATGTGGGTAAACACATGTAAGTATGGGATTCCTCCCTTGGATTTTGTTGCTGTCACAATTCTGACTTGCATCAAATTCTCTCGTGCAAATGGTTTGGATTTTGGGACTCCTCCCCTTGCTAATGTGCTCTACCAATCTCTCTCTTATTGAAAGAAAGAAGAAGAAAGATGGAAGGCAGGAGAGAGAGCAGTGTAAAGGTCAGTTAGCATTGCAGCCCGACGCAGAGATTTATAACCCTCCAAATTCTCCCTCTCTCTGGCAGCATGTCTTTACAGACTCACATTATCTCTATTAATACCAGCCACAAGGTCATTACTCAGGCACTGAGCCTTCCTCCAGCATAAATATTTATACAAGGCTGACCTGCGGCTGCTGCGTTTGCCTTTTATTTGATTTCTGCCGCCTTTTGTGTCTGTCAGCTAATGTCTTTAGCTGCTCTGTCTGGGACAGTGGGAGCTGAGAGAGGAGCCAAGGAGGGGTTAGGAAGGGAGTGTGAGAGAAAGGGGGGCAGGGAGATTGATAGGAGAAGAAAGAGGAGAGGGATGGATATGAGGTTGATATTTCATATGATCCCCATTGATGGAGACATCATAAACAATTTATTTCGCAGCAGGTGAGAATTTTTAAGAAGTCTGTGTTTTGTAAGGAGATGGCAAAATTTGTGAAAATTTCCTCTTATCTACTCAAGAAGACAGGAGTGCAAGAGTCTTTTATGTATACAGTGTTGCTTTTGCTGGAGATTAATGGGACTTTAGAAGCCCATTCCAGAGCATAAGCTAGGGATAGCTTGCATGTAGGCCTGCATGAGAGAGTACATAAATGTGCTGTCTCACAAACTTCTGTCAGGCATCACCTCATGATGTGCAGCTACACTCACCTTAACACACTAATACTGCCCAGAAACCTTGTTTCTTAGCTTCTGTCAGAGGCAGGTGCAAATACCTGGAGCAGCTGAAAGGGAGTGTAGGTTGCTTTGCTTCTTGAGATTCATGTTCCAAGGGGCAAGAACAGTCTTGGTATCTGTACTATGGTATTGTGTCCTTTAGCAGAGCTTTATCTGTCAATGGTCAGGGATGTATGAGGAACTTGGGAACAGGAATGGAGAGAAGTGTGGTGCATGCCAATGCTTCACTGAAGTCTTTCAAGTGTGATAAAAACAGAAGCTGAAGGGAAGAATCCTGAGTTTAACCATGTGCTAAACTATATAATGGCACAAGCTGCCTCACTTCTACAAGCACTTGTAACTGCTATGTCCCTGTCCCTCCAGAGCTGAGGGCACTCAGTGCAGTGGTAGTGGAAATCCCCATACTAAACCCAAGGAGCTTTACTGTAGCAATGGATTAGCACTGCCATAGCATTTGCACTTTTGAATCACTTTAAGCCTGGTATTTCATGAAATAATTTTGCTTTCCTCTATTTCCCTTAGCTCTCAGATATTGCTAAGGGTCACAAACTCTATTAGGTAGAGTATAGTTTGAACCTAATACAGTGAACGGTGCAGTCCACTGTAAGGGGCTTTTCGTTGTTGCTGAAGAAACACTGGTCACTGTTTGCACGGAATTCCCCCTAACACCCTTTAAGATCTCAGTCAAAAAAAGAGTAAAATTTGGCTCATTTAAATATGGCCTTCAAATATGTTTTCCCTACTTTCTGAAAGACTCCTTAATTTTCCACCTTCTTTTGAGAGTCTGAGAAACTTAACTTTTGCCTGCCTTCAGGATGCAGATGCTACTCATGCTGTCATGTCAGTGCTGACTGCAGAGGCTCACTGCAGTCAGAGAGTGAGGGTCTGTCCTTAAACTAACATGTTGTCTTTTGTGGTTACTATAAGCAAGGATTTTTAAGCCTGAATCCCAGACAAACATCCCTCTGTGTGGTCTTGGTCTTCCAGCCTGTCTGAGTTGACTGAACTAATTACCTAGATATATTTCTGAGAATCTCTTAGGTTTTATTGTGTGCAGCTGCCTACACTCATTCCTGAATACAAAGGTCTACAAGTCTTTCAGCTGTTTTGTCAGTGCTATGGCTTATTTCTAGAATCTCTTCCTCTCCTTACCTCACCTGAGGATAATTTTCCTTCATAGTAGTGGTTCCGTCACACTGTGTTTGCACAGGACCAAAGCTGCTAATTTTGACTCTGTGTAGCTTACAACTTTAAAATTTAACCCCAAAAAACAACAGCAAAAAAAAAATACACCAAAACGCCCACCTAAATCTGGTCTCATTTTTGTAGCTTGTTTCCCCTGTAGAAGAGGAGGTTCATGAACATCTCTCCATATATTCAGCTGATTCTCCACAAACCAGTGTGCATGGTGTGTTGGAAGCAATCTGGATCCTGTCAGATACTCATACAGTCAGGTCAAGCTGAGGGTCAGTGACTGCTTGAATCCTAAACCTTGGAAAATATCAAGAGTGATCAGCTGGGATTAATGGGTTTGCCTTTTCTTGTGTACTAGGTAGGTGAGAAAGTACTGAAGCTCTAGACAGTGTCAAAGGCAACCATGTTATGAAAGAACAGCAGAAACCTTTTGTGTCTTGCATAAGTCTTTATGATGAATATGTATATTTACACAGACATATGTACATATGCATTTATACTATGCACAACAGAAATATTCTAATTTGCACTGTGTTATTTAATGAAGAGGAGAAGGATAAATAATTGCATTATTCTCACTATTGATGGGTACAAGTAACCTAGAGTGGCAAAGGGAATGGCTAGGTGAGGTTTAGGATGGGTGTGAGAGGGAAAGGCAGTTGGATTCTGCAGATGATGAAGAGGTTAGGGGGATTTCAAGATGCTTGGGGTAGTTCTCTGACTTCCTGTTGTCACTAATGTTTAGTTTCCGTAGATGAGTTGATACTGGTGAAGGGTGAGGGACTGTCACTGGCATCTTCCCCCAGGTTCTGCACTAGCACTGGTTGCAGGCAGCTGTGTTCTGTGAGGTGAGTCAAAGCATGATGTCTCATGTTCACATCTCTCCTTTCTGACCTGGCAGATGAAGCAGTGGGGAAGGGAATTCCATAGGGGAATGGAAGGTGGGGAGTTCTGTAGCAGTTCCACTGATATCAGAGAATTTCAGAGGGGTGGGGAATATATCATGTACATATTACAGCCTGTCCCTTTGTACTGATTGTGATATTCAATACTCTTAAGCTGTCTTCACACTTTCCATTTTTGGAGACTCTTGTCAAAACAAAAATCTACATCCTGAGTATGAAAACAGAAGTTCCTGTTGAGAAGCTTCAGCTGGAGCTGTGGGAACTGCAGCTGAGGCAGTGTGTGTTGTGTATGTGCAAGCACAGGCACACACCTCCCAGCAGTTCTTTGAGCCTTTTGAGCCATGGGAAGATCCCTCCCTTCTTGTAATCCCAACTTGCCTGTTTGTGAGGATCTGCACTGATTTAGATGGAACAATTGATACAGGCTAAAGCTAAAGGGAAGAAAAGAAAGGGTGAGGCCATTCCTTTTTGGAATTTGCATAAAATTTCCATACCAGCCTGTGAAACAATAGTGGTCACTCCTGCTGTGGGATACAACTTTCAGCAAAAATATTTGAGTTATGATTAGCAATGAAACAATTCAAATGTTTCAAAAGGACATTTAATTTGTCCTTTTGGGGCACAAGGATTAAAAACAATAGAGGTGAATGGGGATGGTTCCTCCCTGTCAGAAATATTGCACCAGATTTACTAGGTTGAGATTTCAAATTGATGACTGCAAGAAGCATTAAAAATGTGATCAGGATCTCAGAATTGTGAAAGGAAGGGCCTGTGCTAACCTCACAGATCCACAACAGGGAATACATCCCATTCCATGTGCAGCTTGACAATCCTCCCACCAGTTGGCAACTTTAGATAGAGCTGATAGGGAATTAATTCCTCTTTTTGATACAGATGCTGTATCTTAGAGGAGATGGAAAAGTCATATTTCCTGACCACTTCTGGTCTTAGAACTTTATAAAGCGAAGCCATGAAGGGTGATTACAATTTTTCCAATGTAACATCTCTTGTTGAAAAACTGCAGATCTTCTGGTTGAAGGGAAGAAATGTAAAAATTGTTGAAACTTGTTCTTTGCCCATGATCTTTTACTCAGCTTCAGCGAATCAGCAAAACCATGTTTGGTGCTTCCTTTAGCACCAAGCAACATTTTATTTTAAAAAAGTTAGTTTGTATAATGACTAAATAAAGCAAACACTTTAAAATGCAACAGTGCAGAATTTCTAGCTGCTGATTTCACTGATCTAACCAAATTTTTTCCATTCACTGGTTTATGTTTTTTCCAGAATTTTAACTTTTCATCTCTTAATAAGATGGGAGGAAAAAGAAACCTGCCAGTCATTGCCAGTATGAGAGAACAGTTTACTCTTCTCTTTTGTTGGTCTCAGTATATCTAATCTTACCTTCCTGGAATGTCTGTTCAGGTTGGTACATCTCTAGTCTGAAATGAGTCCCACCATCTCTACCCTCAAGGAGATGTGGACCTTAACTCCCTGTAGAAGGAGTCACACTGTATGTGCTACCAACACATTGTACTTGGAGAGCCTCGTGGAGCTCTGTGGAGCTACATGTGCTAAAAGGCTTTTTCAGCTGCATCTCTGCGAGGTTCCTCCTTTGCTGAATTTCCTGGGTTTCAGGTGATGAAGTTCATTGTCACTTCTTTTTACTTGTCAACATACAGCATCTAAGCCTATGAGTAACACAAACTGCATAAATCTGCTGCTGATTTTCTTTGTGATTAGTAAAGTCCATCTGAAACTGATCAGAGCAGAGTGAATATGAAGGCAAATGGCTGTTGAATAGCTAGTTAATAGCTAGTTAAGGTACACATACTTCAAGTACTTTGCAAATATTGTAACTGTATTTGGGTAATTTTTATTATCAAGCTGTGCTTGGGAGTTGTCATGGTGGGCACACACTAAAACTTACACCCTTTCCAAACAGCAGCATCAGTCCCAAGTCCCTGTGCAATGGAGCAATTTCAGTGCCTGCATGATGAGAACTAGTAGTGACTTGTGAGCCAGGAAACATGAGTTCTTAACTTGCCTGTGGTCATACAGCACATTGATTTCCCTTCTTGGTGTCTCAGTGGTTTCATATGGAATATGGTGCTAAGGATACTTACCTTGTTCTGTGAAGCCCTTTCTGATCTGTGCATGTTCAGCAGTGATATGCACAGCATGGGCTGCTCTTAACTGCACTGCCCCTGTGAAACAGCACAGAAAACAGAGAAAGGTAAAAGGATTGAAACATGAACACATTGAAAATGGTGAAAGAAACTCTTGCTGTCTGGTGGTTAACTGAAACATGGGCATTTTGACGCTTAATGGTTTAAACAAGGAAATGAAACTATCCATTTTTTATTATTTTGGTTTTTTTGAAAGTGTGACAATTGCAGTCCATTTCAGGTAAAGTCTTAAAATAAATCTCTGAGGCACCAAATAAAGCAATTCCACTCCTGACTCTCCTGTAATGTGAACCACATGCACTGGCTGATGTGTATGTGAGTGCACATTATGTGTTTGGAGGTTGTGCATTTTAAAATTACATATGAGGGATGCTGAGCTTATGTGGACAGGACAGGCCTTTATGCCTCTGAACTTCAGCTCTGAAGTGAGCTGTGCAGGTAAGGCCTAAGGTCTGAAGAACACTTTTCTATGCAACTCACCCATTTGGTGGATGCTAGTGATCTCTTAGAAGAAAGACTCCTTAAGCTGAAGGAAGATTCAAATGAAGAAGTTTCAAATTAAGACAAAATCATGAACAGAGTACAGAATCTGTAATTGCTGCAAAGTGTTCGCTCATTTGGTGAGAAGTTGCTACTTTAGCAAGCCAAAGTGGCAGCAGTTACTGCTGTGCCTGATCATGTGTGTGAGCAAAGGGTGGTACTAAAGAAATACAGCACAGGACTTGGATGTTGGGAGGGTGAGTTTCAGTGAGAAAACTTGCAGCCACTGCTGGAAGTTCTCTCTAGTATGCTGATGTGAGCCAAACCAACATCCTGGTGTTTCTGCAGTTCATGGATCTTGTCCACAAATCTGGGGAAAAGTGGAGGAAATACAGGATTAAAGTGAGGGTAAGAAGTTGAATAACAGATGCTGAGAGACTAGAGGAGAAGCAGCTGATATGGAAGGTGCTGATATTGTAGTATCTATTTTAGTTGAGTAATTGGGGAAAGGCCATGTGGGAGTGGGCGCTGGAAGTGCACATGGTCAGCATCTTCTGCAGAAAGCATGTATGGAAGCCCCAGTGTCTGATCTTGGAACTGAGTGAATGGGCACAGCTGCCTGCCAAGGCATGTATGGAAGCCCCAGTGTCTGATTTTGAAACTGAGTGAATGGGCACAGCTGCCTGCACCCTTCCTTCCCCTGTGCTGTGTGTGAGCAGCTTGTTTTCACAAAGATTGTCTAAAATGGTGCAAGTCCTTGGTGCCCCTCATGCTATGAAATACCATCTTTGCTCAATTACTGGAAAGTCACCCTCCCACGGGGAGCCACAAAGCTGTAACGGAGTTGAACACAAACATTTGTTTTGTTGAAAAACCCTGGTGTAACATTGCTGTGCAACTTCGGAAATGTCAGTTCCTGTAAATGCTCTGAGCCCGAGCCCAACAGTGCAGAAAGCGCTGGAAGAACCCGTTGTGGAAGTGAGGTTTACCAACCTCTTCAATGTTTCATGCTGGCTTCAGTGATCTCTGTGGCTCCCTGCTTCCACCATGGCTCCTAGCTTTCTGCTTGTGACATGTCTCCTGATGCGCTCAGACAGAGGGAATATGCAAAAGGACGTCTGCAGCTCTGTGTTCAGGAGATGTCATCTCCGATTGACGTCAGGCAGGGGAGCAGCAATTAAGGCTTCAGCAGACTTTTCTGCTCGAGCTCCAGGCACGCTGGGGGAGGAGGAGAGAAAGAAAGAAGGTATAAGGGAAAAGTATGATAATGGGAAAAGGGAGAAGGAGAGAGCGAAAGGTAGAAAGGGAAATTATAATGTGGATGAATGGGAAATAAGAACAGAATGGGGCAAGTATGGAGGGAAAAAAATATGAGAATATCCTAGAAAGGGGAATAATGAAGAGAGAGGAAGTGGGAAGGAAATAAAGGAATGGACACGTGGCTGAAAGAGAGGTGAAAGAGAGAGGAGGTGACAGAATGAGACAGGTGCCAAAGAAAACAATGAAAGCAGGAAAATGAGGGCAACTTGTGTGCTTTTAGTTATTTGCTTATGAAAAGAGAAGTGTATTGTCCCAATCCACCAATTATGGTGCTGGAGAATCCCTTTATTCCTGACTTCCAGTGAGCTACCAATGTGAATCAGCTGCTGTTTCACAACTGTGTTAGTGAGAAGAACAGCTTTATAGAATTGAGAGGTATATGGGCAGTAGAGAAGGAGAATGACTGCAGTGTCTGGAGAAGGCATCTCTGTAAGGCACAAATGCCTTCGGTGCCTCAAGCCAAGCCACATCCCAGTAAGGCTCAGCAGTGTGCATAAAGGACAGTGTATGTAAGAGGTGGAGTAGATAAAAGATTTGTGTATTCAGCACAAAAGATGCTGTTAAACAGGTGAAGGATTTGTATATGGCAATAGCACATAATACCTGTTATTCTCCTCTAGGGTCAAGATGCAGCACAGTCACAGAATACAGCAAATTTATGATACCAGTTTCTTCTGAGAGATGATGTTGCCTGTGCATTACAAAATATTCCCAGTATACCTTGTTGTGGTTCTGTGCAGAGCAGTGGCACCGAAGGGTTTAAACCCCAATTCAGAAGTGGCTTTCAAAAGCAATTCAGCAGATGTATCCAATACTCCAGTGTGACAATGGTTAGCTCAGAATTAATACTTAAAATCAAGACATGAAAAGCTAGGCAACATGTATCTCACCTGCTGTGCCATAAAACAAAGATTATAAAGTTTCTAGCACAGATACAGGAATCAGTCCCTTGGGAAACTAAAGTACTGAAAGATTTTGAGATTGCAACTGAATTAGGAGTTGAATGTGCTTTATGAACCCCAAACGTTTTCCTACATGATAGCATTATTAAATCTCTTCTATCTTTCCAATTTTGTTGCTTGTATACTCAGGGGTTTCCATCTCTTACAGCTGTTACCTCTCTTTCCAGCTTTGTTTGGGGTTCTCTTGCCTTCTCCCTGCTGCTTGGCATCATCATGACTCTCTTTTATAGTAACTCTGGTAAACTAGGATCTTTCATTCTGTAGCTGTTTTGAACTTCTGCACTGGAGCTGAGCATTGAATCCTCCATTCTTTGTCTTCACTCATTTTTATAAACCTTATTCCTCTCTTGAGGAATCCAGTGTCTTTGTCCCATAATTCTACTTTGGTAGCTGATCTAGGAATGGGTAAAAGGTCATAGGTGACAACCATTGTGAGCTGTAGAATTGTGGAGTCATAGAATTGTTTAGGTTGGAAAAGGCTTTATAAGATCGACATCAGTGGCTTACTCTTCCTTTGCCCATTCTGGATTCCTGACTGGCTAAAGGAAACCACCTTCTCAAAGACTTTTTCCAGAATCATTCAGTGCACCAGCTATTAAACCTTGAAATACAATTTGGAACATAAACTATGATGGGATTATTAAATCTACAAGGTTTAGCTGCAAAGAGCTAGGCTGTTGCCAAAGCTCCATGCTTTAGCTTATTAATAGTTACTAAATTGGGGTGAGAGCTGGCAGAGGGCAAGCGGGGAGCGAGATGGAGAGAAGCACAACCCTTATGCATTCAGTATCCTTTTTAGTGTTTTATTTCCCCCATCTGGATTTCCCCCTGCCGAGCAGCAAAATGGGCGTTCAGACCTGCGAGCGGTGCCAGACAGCTAACTAGGCGCTAGAAGTCAGCCCCAATGACGTTTGGCATCGTTGGGCCTCTTTGTGCCAGTGGTTTAGTGCCAAGAGTAATTGTGATTTACACCCCTTGCCCCTTTGGTGGCAAAATGGTTTTGATTAAGTGCATACCACATTTATTAAGTCTTGCACAACCGAGCACGGGGTCTTGGCTGGGACGCCGTAAAAGGCAGTGAGATTTACACATCTCGCGGCAGGATTCATTTAATCTCTTGGGGATTTACTGACCTTCAATTAGAACTGTTAAGTACTGTTTACTTGGTACCTAAATCATGCAAGGCCCAGCTAGAGTTTCTTCTTTTTTTTTGTTTTCATTAGTAATGTTGTGATTAAATGCGGGAAGAGAAGGGAAAAGACCCAAACACTGTGTGACCCAGTAAATACACACCCTAAGGAGAAAGACTTTTGAAGGTTTTAAATCAAAATGCTGAACAAACTAACTCCTTTTTCCTTAATGATCTCTGATATGAGGCCATTGGTCCAGCTGGAAGACAAAAAGTTGCTTTATGGGAGTTGTGTACATTCCGAAGGACATCTTTTCCCTTTCTATGCATTCACCTAATCCAATGTCTGTGGGTTTAATGGAAGGATTAATTTTTAACTTCAGAGAACTTCCAAGCAGGTGTTGAAAGAAATTCTGAGGTTGGTCATGGAAAATTGAACTGCTTTGCTGCCTAAAGTCACAGTAGTTATCTGCAGTTAAGGTTCTTCTTGTAAGTGAGCCAAGTAAGAGCAGTCATATTGGGAAGTAGGATTGTTCCTATTCCATGTTCCTAGAATATAGTCCCAACCACATCAGAAAGTCTCTTGTGGTTCTAAGGAAAAGACCTTCTGTCCTTCATCACCAAATACATAGAATTTTGAGATGGCATAGTGGGTTAAAATGAAAAATAACTCTGAACCCATATTACAGAGAAAAAATGTCAATATTTTGAGTCTGGGTTACCACTGAATGATTATCACTGCAATCAGAAAGGGAGGTGAAAGATGCTGTGTTTGTGAATAGAGCTCTGGTTAATGGTGAGATTTTTCTAAAAAATGTCTCTTCCTAGTAAATATCTTCTGGTCTTCCAGACTGTGGAATTTTTAATAAGTGGCTGAAAAACGTCGGCAGATGATGAGCATCTTGGTGTGACTACTCAAAGTTCAGTTTTGATCTCAGTTTTGTTGAGCAGGTTGATCATGTGATATCTTTTCTGTGCCCTGATTAGATGAACACATACAGCAGCACTGAGGACCTGTTTGCTAGGATGAAAGAGGAGTTTGACAATCTGAAAATTCCTTTTCCACAAGTATTCACTAAATGTTTCTTTAGAACTTGGCTGCTTCTGAGGCTTTTCCTGCCAAGAAACTGGTCGGCTGGACTGCTCGTGGAAAGTGAACCCCAAAGGAACAGGAACACAGGCAAAATGAGTTCATGGGCTGGAGAGCCATAGAGAATGTGGAGCATTCAATCAGCTCTCATTAGTAGCTAGCAGCTCGGGCTTCTTGCTTCCTCCTGACTACTCAAATTAATAACCCAACTCTCCATCCTTGTGCTTTCTCTGGCAGTATGTCAAGAGCATGGGAATGAGGTGTGGAGGTGTTCAAGGAAACTGTGAAATGGTACACGGCCTTTTAGTTCCAGTCATAGAAAATTCACTTGGGACCTAAATCAGAAAGCGAACTCACATCTCCTGTCACAACCAGAGCTACACAGCATCTGCACTGGAGCATTTGAAGGTAATTCACAAGTTTTGGTCATTGAACTGAATCAAATCAAAGTCTTCCTGGTTTTAAAGTGCATCAAGTAATCTATGTGTGAATTTTGGATTCTGATTTTTGCACAGTCTTGTCTGGGTAATGACTGTTTAGGGACATGTGTGTGCACTCAGGGGGAAATAATGAATGAAAGGAAAAGATCCTTTAAAATGTTTTCCATATTGGTGGCATTAGGCAATCCAAGGCCAGTGTGAAATTAAAAGGCAAAGAAGGAAGGAATAGGAAGTGTCAAGATAACCACATTTTTCACCTTACTCTCTAGTATGTATTCTCCATTCTTACAGCAGCATCACCTCCTCATGTTCTGGTGACTTACTGTGACTGGGTAGATATGGAATTGTTCCTCTTAGAGCTCTGGTTTTACTGAGCCTCCTCAAGCTTGGGGCTAGGTTTGCAAGTGCCACTATGTAAACAAGTGGAACATGGCAGTTTCTAAAACTGTATTGGTGAACAACAGAGTGCTGTCTGGTGTATAATACTGGGAATTGTGCCCTTGGAATAAAGTGTAACTGGAAGTGAAGCATGTCCAAGAAGTTCAGCAGTTCCCAGTTACTTTGGGTGCCTCATTTACAGTGTCCCAGCTGAGAAATTTTACATGGCTTGCTTTGCATGTTTTCTTTGTGTAGGAATACTACACCCCACTGTCATGGCTTTCAGGATTTTGGTTTCAAACTGGGACCTTTAAAAGCCCAACTTGCAGGTCCACAGGGTCTTTGTGAAGTTCTAGATCCAGCACAGCCTTAATACACACTTCATAGAGATTTGTCACCAAGCTTCAAATCGTCACTAGACCCATAATGGGCAAGAACAAATGCCAGTTGCAAACTGATGTGAACACTTGATGAGCTTGTGGCTGTCTGTTTGGCTGTTGTTGCATTGATCCTACGCTGGAAGAAAATGACAAGGGAATAGGTGGATGAAGCTTGCTGCACTGTTGGTGACACCAACAGGCATTGTTGATACAAGCTTGGTGGTAAAGTAGGGAATGACTTGTCAAAGCAGGAACAGCATTGTGGCAAGGATTTCAACAACTACCCTCTCGCCTGTGTTTCTTTACACACGCTTAAGCTTCAAAAGGCAAACTGCAGAGCATGAGAGGGGCCCCTCGTTCTGCTGGGAGGGGGGAGCACACTCACCCCTGATGACAGCAGAGCTCTCGGTGCTCTGCGTGGCTACTTGAGATAGGCTGGGCAGTCCCACAGCCCCGAGAAGCTGCTGCCCCTGCACTCGGGCCGACTGCCGCTGGTGATGAATAGGAGGTGCTAATCTCCTCCTTCCTAAGAGACCTCTTTGTCCAGAAGTGTTGGGATTTAATTGGCTTGTTCACACTTTCTCCAGCAGACTCTGACTTCTAACACTTCCTCCACACCCACCCCCACGTCTTGGTTCATGGTGTCAACAGGGCTGGAAGTGTTTTAATTTCTTTGCAGACAGTGCTTCTCCATACCAACTGCACGACTGGGGGGACTGCTGGGGTTGGCATTCTGGGAGCTGTTAATCCCAAAGGGTGATTTTAATTTATTTATTTTTTAAAATTATTTGTCTGGAAGGATTTAGTCCATTGCACTTGAACACTTGCAGGGGCTGAAGCATATTCTGTGACTGAATCATTACTTTTTGACTGGGGCTGCAACAAAAAGCTGAACTTGTACTGAACCCATAACTTTCTGTTCTTAGTTTTGCTCAAATCTAGTATATCCTGACTTGTCTTTACATATAACAATTGTAATAGCACCCACTGATCCCACTGAGGGATTCAGGCTCCACTGGGCCAGGTGGTAGGTGCAAACCTGATGGGAGCCAGGCTTCTTTTCCATAAAGAATTTATTATCTGAATAAAGCTGAATTAGTATAATGAATAAAAAAGAGCTATTTGTTCTTCCACTTGATGGAGAAACTGAGTCACAGAGAGATTTAAATATATTTTTTGTTCCTTAAGCTTGGAAACAAATACCATTTCTTAGTGCTGTTAACTCAGTGTCCCAGGAGCTGCAGAGACTTCAGAGCCCACTGTGCTTTCTGGGAACATTAGAATGGCAAGGTCTCTTCTGGGATCAGCCATTGTCATACAACAGGAGTGGACAGAATCACTTTAATTCTTATTCCCTCTCCCTACCTTGTCTTTATGGTCTTTGAGCTTCCTGAGACAGAAACTGTCATTTTCTAGGTGTTTGCATGGTGCTCACTATATGGTACATTCAGGCTTTCTTGATGCCACTGAACAATAATGATCAATGGCAAAACTGTCAAGTTGCTGGTGCAGGAAATCGGGGGAGACATGAAACAGACATTGTATGCTTAGACGAGACTTGTTAAGTTTCTGATGTTTTTTGTTTGGACATGTTCTCTCCCATTTCTGACAGTGTTGTAAGCAGGTGCTGCTGGAAGGTCCTTGGTGTAGGAGAATAAATAGAAGTGAGGCTTGTGGTCAGACTGATGTCAAGAAGAGAAGAGGCAAGAGTTCAGAGAATGAGCCTATGAAAATTCAGACGGGGAGGAGAGAGGGCCAAAGCAAAATCAGGGAATTTGTTTGGGGAGAGGAACCTCCATAGATGTGGCAGATACAGTCACTAGGCATATACAGTCATTAAGGGCCAGAAGGAGAGCTAAAAACCAGATAGCCACAGTGTTACTCAGAGCTACTGAAAAGATTTACCTCTGTGACTGCTTGAGGAACATTCACTAGTTATACCAGAGGTCCTGAATGCCTGGGGAGACCCTTAGAATGCACTGACAGTGTCTGTGTGTGCAGTCCTTGTACCCTGGCTATGAGAGGCACCACCCTCCCAGTTTTGGAGCTAAGAACTGTGGAACAACCCCTGTGAAGCCTATGTCAATATTAAATCATTGTTCCAAAGAAAGGGGGTTGCTTTTCCTTTTTGTTTTGGTTGGTTGAGTCATAGCCAACAAATAGAAAAATCATTCCCTGGTTATCTGAAAGACGATGTCATACAATGGCAATTAGAAATATTTCCAAAATTAAACCTCCAAAGGAGGAAGTGAATTACAATGCAAGCAACCTCTGACCCTGGAGAATCATAATGGCTTCCTGGATTTGGAGATATTATGAGCTAAAGCCAAAGAGGTACTGCTGCTGGGTCGTAATAAGTGTTAAAATTAGAACACAATGTGGTAACCTTGGGTGTGTCTTTCTGATCTGAATTCTCCTCCCACCCACACCTCTGTTTAATAATGATGTGTTTTGAAAGGCTTGTGTCTGGCTGCCTTAATGTCTAGGCATTCACTCCATGTGCATCAGCTTTGCTGGTTATCACTCTGCCAGACTGTGGGCCACGATCCAAAAAACTACAAAACTACTTGTTTACCCTTAAGTATGGGAACAAATCCACAAAGGAAAGATAGCTACTATGCTGGGGGGCAAGGAAATCAGATGTGGGTGCACATAAGCTCTCCATCTCCGAGAAAGCTTCATCTCACTTTTATTTTTGTTTATTTTTGGCATTTTAGTTCACTTGCTGGGCCTAGACCTACATGCTCATCCCTTTGGGAAACAGAGATCTTGTTGTTATATACACCCCCAGCATAGGCTTATTATTCCTATAACAGCAGCCCAGAGGGGGCTGGTCTCATTGTACCAAGCTTTGTGCAAACACTTAGTAAAAGACAACTCTGGCCTAAAAAGAAAAAAAAAAATGACAGTCTAAACAGACAAGGCAGACAGTGGGTCTCTCCTGGGGAGAGTGACTGAGATAAGCTGGCCTAGGAAATGTTAGGACATTTCAAATCTTTTCCTGTTCTCTCTCACAGAAGAAAGAACATTATATTTGGCTCCATACACGAATCCAGATTTAAAAATAGCTGGTTCCTTCCTGACTGAGGGAGAAAGACAGAAATGAGTCAAATTTATTAGCCGCCTAGAAAGCTTGCATTGAATTTTTGCTTGTCAGGACTCCCCCAAGTAATTGTGTTTTTATACACAAGTTGGTTGGGGGAGTGTTTCATGGACAAATGCCTTGATTTATGCATGGATATGCAGGAGAAAAACAAGTCCAGTGTTTGTGTGAGTAAATTCCAGCCACATAAACGCTTGAAAAGTGAAGCCAAGGGGGCAGAATTGTCATTAGCCTGATTTGGGAGCTGGATTTAGTTGAAGGGCAGCATTTTAAGAGCACCTAAGTGACATAGGAGCCTCAGGGCAAGTCTTCACCGGGTGGGGCTTGTTAGGGGGAGTGTGGTATCCTGCTAATGTCCTGGGCTGCTGCTGGATCCAGGTACCCAGGCAGGGCAGTGCTGTGGGGTGGGTTTAGCAGCTTAGGGACCTCTGCCCTGGGAGCTGTGCTGTGGTATTGACTTTCACTGTGTACCATTTTTAAAGGTGATTTAAGCATGAGCACTGGATTTACAAAGTATTATGGTGCTGATCTTGCACTGAAGGCAGTGGAGGCTGGAAGCTTTAAATGCCTTTTTGGAGGGTCTGAGCCTCGGGGCCAGATTTAGAGCTGTATAGATATCTGAAATGCCTGGTGATCTTTACAAAAGCACCAAATGAGTTAGACCTGTCTCCTCTTAACTTCAAAGTGACTGACTGGTAGAGATAAGAAGATAGGTCCAAGATCTGTGTTTCACGCTGCCTATATAGCTTTGTGGAGATGATCTCTAGGAGAGCACATCTTACCTTGGAGCCCAGCTCAGTCTCACTGAAGGTCAGAGTGTTGTGGGTATTTTTGAAAATGCTGCCTGCCAAAATTATGAGTAAACAGAAGGAGTTTTCTGCAGTGAAAGTACCTTGACTTGCTTGAAATCCAGTGTGCTCTGCGTACGCTTTACTTTAACAAAACCAAACATGACAGAGGAAAATGGGATTCCTGCGTTTCCCCTTGGGGTACAGGGGATTTAGTGGTGAGGACAAGGTGTTCAACATAGAAGAATGGGGGGAAGCAAATGAGCAAGGTGTTTGGGGAGAGAGAGTAAAGGGAGCATCAACTAATGGAGTGGGAGGAAGGAAAAAGAAAGGGAAAACATCTAGCCCAAATAGACTTCTGTGCCAGAGTAGGTGAAGTAATTTTTAAGATCCTCCTTGTCTTTGCCTGTAACTGAATGCTCTGAGGACAAGGGACAATGTCCCCCATGCTTTTAAAGCTGTGTAGGAAGCTCCAGGTCTGTGCTACTGGGTGAGGATGTTTTTTTTACTATCAGACTTAATGGCTGGGTTTAGTGTGCAGCAAGGCAAGCTCCAGCATCACTGCTGCCAGTCATGCAAGCAGCCAAACCACTTCTTTTCCCCCATTGCTCTTGCCATTGCAGTCACAGCTGCTCCTGAAGGCTGTTCTGCTGTTCTGAAAGGATGTTAACAGGAGAATGGATTTGCTCTTCTGCCTGACAGAAGGGGAAAAGAAAGTAAGATTTTTGACAGGCTTTCTTCATGTCCACTTGTAAACATTCAGCTCTTTGTCTTGCCCCTGTGGCCTGGCTATCTTACATCCCACAGCTAGAGAAATGTTGCAACAGATCCTCATCAAGTATGGAAAATCCCTTCTCCCACTAGGACTGCTGAGGGGTTAAAACCAAAAAGGACAATGATCCCTGAAGCATGTTGGACAAAGATTCCATCGTGCAGTGAAGCAGTGACAAGGGCTTGCTTTAAACAGAAACGGATGTGGGTAAGATTTAGACTGGTCTCCTCCCCTAAGGTGTGTCTGCGAGGACAGTGTGGGCTGAGGAGCCCCAAGGCTCCTTTCATTCCTCTGGGGCTCCAGCACGGTCAGAAGCAGAGAGGGCAGGGAGGAGGGGAAGGCATGTCCCTGCTGACCCGCTGGAGCCAGCCCGGTCTGACAGCCCTTTCAGAGCCCAGTGACAGCTCTGGGTGGTGCATGCTTGCTCTCGCCTGCCTCGAGGGCTGAGAGGAGAACAGCCAAGGCAGCTGCCTGCAGTGGCTTCCTTACACATCCTGCTCTTTTCAATGCCAGCGAGGGCGTCTGAGTGAAAGAGAGCACAGCAGACAGGGGCTGAGTGACAGGTGTCAGTCATGTCGGCTCTAGGGTCTTCAGAGGGAAGGAAAACAACTCCTTTGTGTCCATGTGTGTCTCCCCCTCCCACATCCCCAGCTAGAGAGCCACCCCCAGGCTTTGCCTCCTGGTGCAAGCAGCTGCTTGGTACATTCTCTTCCTTTCCAGTCGCTTCTCAACACAAACCTGTTCTGCTCCTGTTTCCCACTTTAGCTGCTTGCTACAATGTTCATATTATTATTTCTCAGTCGAGCCTTGAAATACTCCCCCTGCAAGTGCTTGCAGGCTCATTTCCACACAATAAGGACGGTTAGCAATTTCTTCCCATCCCCATCTGCTACCTGCCTGCTCTGGGGGTTCCAGTGAATAGCAGAGGCAATTCTGCTGGATGCTTCTGACAATTTCTATTAAGGAAAGCCGAGAGCGTATCAATTAAATAAATATATTATAGAGACACAGGCAGCCTTTAGGATTTGCTTCTATTTTCTGCAGTACTCCTTGATGTCATGCCTCGAAGACATCTTACCTCCGGTAGCAGCAGCTGCCAGCAGGATAGCTGTTTTGGGTCAAGGGAGCCTCAGCTCCTGCGAGAGAATGAGCAGAGCTGAAGGAAGAAGGAAAGTGGCAGAGAGAGATCCCCCTTGGGTACTGGGTAACAGATATTGGCTCAGACTTGGGAAACAGCATAGAGGAACCAGGCTAAATTTAAACAGATAAAGAGGCAGATAAAAGGAAACCAAGCAAAGCGTTAGGGTTTGTGAAGCTAAAAATCAGGCTAGGCTGCAGCAACCCAAAGCATTTCCTCATCATTTCCAAGCAGGCTGGAAAAAGCACCAGAGAAAGTGCACTCTGGGCTGCCCTCATGGGCTCTTCTGGCCAGTGCAAGTCAGTGAGATGTGGGGAAGCTTTGGGCAGATTCTTCTGTAGTCTAAAGGGTGCATGAATTTAATAACTTGAAGCATTCATCTGTCAGAGTAGGCAGTGGGGTTGAATTGGTAAACCTGTCAGTCTCAGGCTCTTATCAAGAGGAGGCTAGCTGAGCTCCTCCTTTGGTTGCAAAAGCCAGTTAATGGTGTGATAGGAAGGCCTGGAAAGGTGCACAAGGAGACAGAGGTACATGCTAAGGTGAGAGCTGCCTATAACCATGAGTGCTGCCTCAGGAGAGAGGAAAGGGCATGACACTGAAATACCAAAGGCTGGAATTGCAGTTGTTCAGCTCAGATCAGGTGTCTGATACCTTTGACAATCATCTCATCAAGGTGGAGCCTCTCTAAACAGCACCACTTGATGTCTTAGGCTAATTCTGCAAATGTTGAGCCTGGAAGGATGTGGCAACAACTTCTGATAAGCTTAACTCCTGGAGGTCTTGTCATCTCACTCAGAGACTCGAAGGATTGGCACATCAGGAGGTTTGTTTCTTCCGCAGCTGCAAACAACAAGGAATCATAATGTGGGCTCTTTTCCATCCCTGTTAGCTCAGCCATGGAGATCCTCACAGAGCTCAACCTGTAACCTCACCTGGTGGTGTGAAAGAATGTGGGGAAGGATTTTGCTTGAAGGCTCTGGAAGGCACTATTGGAAGCATCAGAATTCTAATCAATAAGAAGGTGATATTCAGGCCCATTTCTCCTTCCCTGCAAAGCTAACTCCTGCTCTCCCAGTTTCTGATCAAAGCAGAGGTATGAACAGGAACAGCATCCTGTCTGGTGAGCCCAGACCTCAGGATCATATCTGATTGTTGTTGGGCCAGAAGTGAAGATGCTTATCTGACATTTGCAACTCAAAAGCTTAGAGTTGTCCCATAAACCCTCCTTCCTTTTGGCCCCTCAGGTGATAGCAGAGGCAGGTAATGCCTTTTCCCCTAACAGCTCACCCAGGGGCTCTAACTGTTTCTGTTGGTTGTGGACCTGACCCTGCAGTAGGCAGCCCTAGAGACCTCAGGGCTGATAAGCAGACTTGTACTTCAGTTTTCCAGAACAGTTCTGGTTGCAATTCAAACAACATACTGCTGGTTTGGATGGAGTAAAATGTAGGAAACTATTGTTTAAGAACACTAAATACTGGATTTTCCTGGTGCAATATTCAACTGCCTCATCCTTTCTGAATACAGCACAAGGGATAGATATAGTCTGATTCATTGTCCCATGTGGAATCAGAGTAAAGTATTTATAAATAAGAGTGTTTATTGCCTCAGATTTTGAGGTTTATCTTTCCAGATGTGGTAGACAGGCTTATTCAGAGGCAGATTCACAGCTGCTGGGGCCAGCTTCATCTTGTGAGATAGCAGACACTGTGCTCACTGATAAGAGATGGACTTTACTTGATCAAAATTCTTCTGAGTTCAAGGAAGTGATCTATTGTGGTCAAAGTAACATGAAAATATTTGAACTAGTGAGAACTGTGCTTAATTAAAATTTTAATGATTATAAACTTCAGAATACTATGTTAATATAGATATAACTGCCTTTGCTCTGTGCCCTAGATCTGTATCTGAGTTATCTAGACTATTTGTGTAATGCCTGATATCATTCTGATATCTTTTTTCCCTGGATATCTCAGTTGTGTCCTATCAGGTGGATAGATTCAGTGATTTATTTTTTTTTAGCAACTCCTGGTTTTTATAAGTATCTTCAAAGGGAATTAAAAGCGGAAAAAACCCCACAAAACCAAAAACTTGAATGGATTAGGCAAGTAAGAGCCATGAACAGGGATAGAAGAGAAAACTCATAAATCTAAGGTGGTTTTACAGGTTGAATCTTTGCCTTTTGGGTCTTAGTTTTTATTCCCCAGAGTCTTACTAAGAAGAGCAAAGAAATTTTTGTTTCACTAAAGGCAACAGAGATGTTTGCATGATTCCTATGTGCTTTTTTTGTGTTAGTACTAAGGCTGGATTTTTCTTGGATGCAGCTTTCTTTAAAACTGTGGGGAAATGGCAAGTTGTTCTCCTACTGCCCCTGCTACTCCATCCCTTTCCCTCCTTCCCCCTCCTTTCCTCTTGGGTTCCTTGCCTTTCATGTCTTTGTTTGACATCTAGGAAAGAATCATGAGGTGCTGAATATTATTAACTTCTAAACACCTAAGAAATCAGTAGGAAATCGCAAACATTTTGGCCCCCTGACAGTCTTCGTAAATGACCTGTCCGAAATCCCTCCCCTTCTGAGATGAAAAGAGGGAGCCAGGCAGAACGGAGGAGAGAATGGGGAGAGCCAGGGAGTGAGAGGGATACACAAAATAAATGAGAAATATGATTAACTTACTTCCTTGGCTGGGTCTACAGCTGGTTCTGGGTATTTAATAAACAGGTTGACACTCCAGGTTCCCCTCATTAGGTGATCACTAAGGTCTGGGCTGTCATAAATCAAAGAACCAGGTTATCAAGGCCTGTGATCTTTAACTGTACAGGGGCGCCCAACTGTCTGCCATAACGCGGGCTAAGGAGTGCAAGCTGTAAAGAATTAGCCGCTGCGGCACTTTCATACGCACACAGGCACCGACGTTGGGCTGGCTGAGCTGTGACTGCCCAGGTATGGCTGTGGCTCTACAGCTTCTGGCTCACCACGACCATGTGAGGTGGGGCAAGAACCTTGATGCAGTGCAGAGCAAATCTGCCTGAGCCAGGCAGCTTGGGGCTGTGCGAGAGGAGGGTGAGAGGAGTCATCTCAGCTTATGTGCTCATGACAGGGAGAGGCACTGTGTGATTCTTGGGAGACCAGAGGAGCCAGTTCTCTTCATTTACTTCAGGGAGGAGACACAGCATGGCCCAGTCTGCTTCTGTGTCATTCAAGTACTGGGCAAGGCACCATAAAACCTATCTATGTTATGCAACTATAGAGGAATTACTGCTCTGAGGCACACTGTGTTACTGGGGCAGCTTGGTCCTGCACTGCCCTTTCTGAGGGCAGATAGGGACTGCATAGCTTGTTTTTACATTGCAGGTGAGACACAGATTTGGTGAAAGTTTGGCTGTCTGAAGCTACAGCCTGAGGTTTCATAACAAAACTGGCACATGAGTAAGTTCTGTGAACTCTTGAGCACAGCAGAGGATCAAATCACACAATTTTGGGCTGCAAATACAGGCTAAGACAATTAAGAGCCAGGTGGACTTATGGGGGAGAAAAAAACAAACCCTGGTCAACCTCGGGCCGAGTTTTGTGAAAACATGAGATAATTTTTAGATGCTGGGAATGTTTTCCAGTTCCTGGTTTTCCTCAGTTTTGAATAGCTATTGTCACCTACAAATCCAGGAAAGACTTGGGAGGAGTTTCTAGGCAGATTCTGCAGGACAAGATGCTTGCTGAGACAAACATCAGTGGTGAGAGGGAACTTAGCTCTGTGCAGCTCTGGTAGCTGCAGTATGTGTTTGACATGGAAAGGAGCAATTGAGCAGAAGAGAGATAAGAGGACTTCCCAAAGGAGACATGTATTTTTGTACCTTAACCAGTGTATGGAAATTGCTGGGTGTCTTTTGAAAGAATAAGAGTGGGGACTATGGGCAGAGCAGAGCTGAAGGTTGTGTTTTACTCCTGGCAACTGATGGGACAAATCAAATTTCCACATGCATCTGGAGGAAGTTTGAGGCACAGCTCTGTGTTAGAGGGTGGGAATCAACACAGTTCCAGAGGGAGGCAGTGACTGTGGACTTCAGCAGTGCTCTGCAGCAGGTGTTGTGGCTCTGTTGGTGCTGTCCCTAAGCCATCATCCGTGGAGCAAGACAGATGCTGCTCATGTGGGCTGGGAACACTTTCAGTGGGGTTCATGTGAGGAACCACATAGGTGGGCCAGGGAAGAAGCTCTGAATTATGCTTGTTTTCAAAGTGATCTAAGCCAGGCCTCAGCTATTGCCTCCTCCCTTGGACAAGAGGATGACTCTCTGTGGAAGAAAGACTGGGAGATGGCACAGAGATGACTGCTGTTTTCAGGAACTGAAGGCCCCTAAAGCCTCATCCCAGCAAACATGGATTCACTGAAGCAGCTGTACACCTTGTCACATCTTGTGTGAAGGCCCACGTCTACCTGTCTACTAGATATTCAGCTGATAGGATAAGTGATGTCCTTACAGTTAAGCCACAGCTGAGATTCCTCAAGGGGCTGAGAAAACACAGTTCCAGCTCTGCTGCACTTACTCCAGGGCATTCTGTGACTATTTATAATGGGCTATGTGGGTTTGCTACTTTACAGATTGTAATGCAACTCACTGCCATAGGGGAGAAAAATGCAACACTAAAGTATGACATGCTGCCCTTTGGCCACAAAACCGTGTGGTTCGTGTCAGGCTGTGAGGTGGAAGCGTCTGGTTTACAACAGTGATTTCAGGGTGTTTTTCTGGCTCTTTCTCCTCTTGTTTTCCTCAGCTGTATTATATACCAGCCACATAATCTATCTTTAAACACAGAAGCATCTCTGTTTTGAAAAATCAACTAAAGCTGTGCTTATAAAGAGCAAGAATGTGAAAGAATCTATTAATCCTTCTGCATGATTTTTTACTCCAATTTCAGTCAGTTATATAGAGATTTAGGAGGAGGTCAGAGACAGATCTTCAAATATTTGCATGACAAAGTTTTTCAGCTTGTCAGGTTTACATTTTGACAACAGTCAAGTACCCAAATTTTCAGAAGAGCTCAGCACCTAACCTTCAGTTTGTTCTTTTGCAAACCAGGTATGTGCTGCTTAATAACCATGTAGGATTTACCTATATAACTAGAGGCTTGCATTAGAAATTAAAAGTGCTTACTTGGTTTAGGATTATGCAGAGAGGTGTTACAGATGGCAGGTCAATAACATAATATCTTCTTGAGAAAACTGATAGGAGCAGGATGCCAAAATGCCCTCTTTGCCTCCCAAAATATTCCATAGGCCCTCAGTTGTCTGAGTGACTTTGAAAATCCCATTCTACATCCTAGTCTTTGCTCAGCTCTTCCTTTGTGCTTGGACATAACTCTCATTCATTGGTGTGGTAGCTTTTCTTGAACAGAAAATTTTGTAAGCCTCTTCTCCAATAAGAAACTTTACAAAAGTGTATTGAAACCAAAAACCTGTCTGAAAAGCATTTATGTTGCATGTAATGTAGGGATGTCATGAATTTGATCCTGTATATTTCATGTTCTTGTATATTCAGTCTATATTATTAATCACTGGATTGTGTGTCAAGACTTGAAGTTCTTGAATTTCAACCTAAGGATATGAGTTACCAACCCAACCAAGCAAGTGAAAATCTTCTAAGTTATTGCAGGAAATTGCCATCACTACCAATTTGTAAGGAGTTTCCTGTATTCTTGTTAACCAGTTCCTTTCTGCACCATATATTAAGGCAAAGGACAAAATCTGTTTGTGCAGTGTTTGCTGTCCCATCAAAGTTATGACTGTCAAAGCATGGCCAGTGTGGTGCATGTCAGTGTTCCATGTCCTTGGAGGAAAGGTTTCCTATCTTTAGATATTAGGAAATAACGATTTTGCTCAGCTTGTCCTGTTTTAATACCTGGGAAAATGCAAAAAGAGTTTGGATTTGAGTGTAAGTGCATGGAGTGTAAGAAATCAAAGTTAAATAGTTAAGAAAAAAAAAGTCAAAAAAACCCCCAGAAGCCACTTTTTGGCATTGCATGGCTGTTCCTTTTAATGAAAAAAAGCAAAAAACACCCCAACTAACTGATCTTCTTGCATTACGTATTGAGTATTGTATCAGAGAAAAGAATTTACCTTCTGATGTCCAGACTTGGTCAGGTGTCTATTAAATAGGTGTCTAATATATATTACTATTAGATATATTAATAGTTGTCTATCACATGCAGGTGTCTGTTATATAGGTCTGTATGTCAGGTTTATGTTATAGAGGGTTATTGGCTCATACATTGCTCTTCCCACTTGCAGAGTAACAAGCTGCTTGGTTGAAATCAGTTTGTTCTGGTGCACAGCATAGCATCCACTTAAGGGAGAAGAGGTGCATCTACCTTGGGCTTAGAAACAGCCAAGTTATTTCACAGGAAGGGCTGGAATATTTGGAATCTGTGTTTTGGCAGAGCTGGAAGGGCAGGCTGGGCTACAAATGAAGGAGTTCTGTAACCCTAACCAGAGGAAAGCTAGTGGGAGAAAAGGAACTGCAGGCCTGCAGAAGACATGGTTTGTGCTCTGAAGTACACTGCAGTGCTGCCAGAGCTCTGTTCCCCTGCTCCTGCCCCTTGTAGCCATGACTGCTTCTCTTTCTCAGCTTTGTTCTTCTAACTGTATCAGTGTCCCACTCCCTGATGAAACTGAAAAGCACTGGATTTAGTTGAATGGCTTTGCAAAGGTGTGAGTTGGATGTCTTGAGCACAGTTTAATCCTTTGTTTCTGTAAGGTACTAACGAGCTGTTTCCAAATCCTCTGGTGCCTCTGCAGAGCCATTTCTTGGCAACTTTTCTGCTGAAAGACAGAGCTCAGGTGATATAATTACACGTGATATAATTAACACCAGGCTAAGTGCTGCTTAAGCACCTGGTATTGTTTATATGGTTCTGAGTTATGCAGACTCTTACGTTAATTTTGTCATGAGTTCAGCATATGTCATCTTATTACTCTGGCATTCCTCACTGCCAGAAGGCCCTGAAATCTGCCTTCTTTAGATGGTTTTGTTCTTGTTATCTCAGGACTTCATTGTTCTGCCTTCTTAAAGGTCTGAACCAATGAAGTTTTCATTTCAGCTGTAGCTCTTACTATTGTTACAGTTTTAAAAAACAATACAGAGGTTGCTGAATGCTAATTAATAGAGATTTGAGGCTAAGTAGAAGCACTGAGGAATGTGGTGTCTGTTATTTGACTTCTGCACTGGGATGGATTAAGCTTTCTAGAGTTTTTCTCCTCTTTATAGATGTTCCTAATGTGCTGTCAGACATATTTTTAAAGTAATTCTTGTGCTGACTTTATGTATGTTTTAATGAAACTCATTTGAGTAGTTGAACTGATTTTAATGATGTTCTTTGTGGAACCAAACACTTGCTGGGGAAGCTGTGACAAAGTGCTGTGGTCCCCACAATGCAGGTTGGTGGTTTTATAACCCAGTAAGGTATGTGTCCTGCTAGTTCTGCATGTGAGGAGTCTGTGAAGTGCTGCCTACCCATGGCAGGGAGAAACAAAAGGAGAATGGGGAACTCAGGGTTAGGATACTGTGGTTATTTAATAACTTAGAAGTATTTTGGACACCTTCTGATGGTTCACCCAGAGGGTTTTCTAAGGTCAGTGCTTGTTCTAATTTTCTTTGTAGAGAAAATTAGACAGCAAGTGAGAAAGAATTGAAGAGCAAACCAGAAACTTATTTCAACACATTTTACTTGTTATTTGTTTCTTGATGTTCCCACTGGAAAGGAAATAAGGGAAATCTTGGAAACCCAAGGAATTTTGGCTGTAGTTAAGTTAGGAGCACCCTGGTGAATTATTTTTCCCTTCTCCAATCAGGACTGTGGCCTGAACTGCAGATCAAAGAAGAGCAGCACTTTGGTTAATCTGGCATAAACCCCTATTTTACCTCAAAGAGACAAGAAGAAAAAGAAATCGAGGCCCAGGCCCTGTGGCAGCTGTAAGTTAGGTTGTTCAAATGATTGGTAACTGTAACAGATAAAATAGTACTTGGAAAGATATATTGCTACCAGATTGGAGAGGACACTGCATCCCAAACCAGGGATGTTTCCTGCTGTGCCACAGCAGTATGTGCATAGGCTTCTGTGTCCTGTTTTTCTCACAGTATTGCAAAGAATAAAAGGTGACCAGCTGATAGATCTTCAGGTCTGCTTCAGAAAAGGTGTGCTGAAGATGCAAGCAGTGCTTTTCTTCTTTGAATCTGTTCTGCATCACATGTTAACTCTATAGCTATCCAACCAGGGAAATCTGACATGGCAGGTCACCTTTTGTTGTGAGTTTGACCGCATACCAGACAGCACTTGCTTATGACATTGAGATAGAATGCTGTGTTTGTAGAAAATGCTGCACTGTGACCTTGTATGGTGCTGTTGGGTCCTTTGCTGTCAGATGCAGAACTTCCTAGATGCTTTGATGGGGGACTTGAAAGCCGATTCAGGATTCCTGATTCGCTACTCCTGGTGAATCTCTTAAGTCTATGTCTTGCTCATCAGATCAAAATTTTGACTGCTGCTGCTGAGTGGTTTGGGCTTATCAGTGTTTTGGTTCAGGCCAGTCCAAGTAGGGAACTTAGAGTCTGGGTCTGTGTGGTCAGAGCACACCTGCAACAACCAGGAGTCGCAGTCAGGATACTCCTTAGTATTCTTGCGTCTTCTTCCACAAAGGTTTTTTACCTGCTGGCAGCAGTCTGATGTTGCAGTAGTCACCCAGACCTTCCTCATCTTTTACCACAAGCTGCTTATTTAACTTAAGCCTAAGTCCTGAGGTACCAAGCTGGTCCTTTTCAGAGCTGGACAAACATTTTCAAGTATAATGAATTTATAGCCAGTAGTTTGGCTCTTACCTTGCTCATGTCTGTGTGCAGACTCAGGCTGAGACAGATTTGTCTAAAGTCCTCCTTTGAAAGAAATTCTGTTTCCTGCCTATGCAACTGGATCATTTTATTGCTAAACTATCTATTTTATTAGGAAATTAATGACACTTAAATTAATCTCAAACACAAATATTCTTGCCATCAGCAAATCTGGTTACATTTTGTTCTACCACTATGTGGCCAGAGGAAAAAAATGACTGTCAGTCTTCTTCATAACCACTACTTATCTACTGCAAAAGAAGAATCATCTCCTGTTCTCTGTTTTGGATGAAAATAGAGTTCTATCAATCTTTATCCTTCAGCAATGTTTTTGAACCTTCTTATCATTCATGATGGTCTCATGTCTGTCTACAGATGTGTGAGGTGGCCAAAGCTGGATATCTTGACTTAACTTGAGGCATGTCTAGCACCACAGGGAAAACAACATTCCACTTTTCACCTGTCAGCACATTCTGGGGTAAGATCTCTTCGTCCCCCTACTCCTTGTTTTGGGGACACCAATTTGTTGACCAAAATTTAGTTTGCATTATTGAAGGCTTCCCTGAATATTCTGCCACTTGGTCATATCTGTTTGAATTTATTATAGATAGATTTTGTACCTCTTTATTTCATTCCGTCTGGATACAACTGATCTTTTTCCCATTTTATTGATGTTGTTGGCTTTTAATGATACACAGCAACTGTTTTGGCAGGTATCTCTGAGAGCTCTCTATGCCAGTGACTCATGAAGCTGGAGCTGATGTTGTCCTCTGTGGAACTATATGCAAAGGGTCCTGTCAGTTTGACAGCAAATTGCTGTTAATTTAAAAGGATTTCCTAGATCGTTGTACACCAAATTGTGGTGATTTTAATCTACATTTGATTTCCCTTGTATGCTCTGAAAACATTATGTGGGCAAGGATTAAAAGCATTGCTTTGTTACTTTACTTTTCAAAGTGAGTTGCCTTAATGCTTCCCCCCTAATCACAGGGACTGTTACCCCATCAGATGGAACATAATAAATGGAACATAATTTGTTCCTGACCATTCTATATTGACAGTTTTTCATCATTCTATTACCTTTCAGTTATTTCTAAACATTGATTTGGGGATTTTTGCCTCTTTCTGCATAGTAGAGATAAGTAATTACTAGTTTGCTGAGTTGTGCTTTTAACCGTCCTTTGCTTGCCTTCTGTTTCTCCAGAACCTTCTTTGTCCCCCAGAATTACATCAAGGTTAATATTAGTTATTCATAGGTTAACTGTTACAGCTAGTTTTGAACTGCTTTAGGGCAGACTTCATCAGCCCTACATACTTGGTTGTGTTGGATTTTAAGTAGCTCAGGGTGACCCAGTGTGGCTTCCATTGGCATTCTTCCCCCAGACCCCATTTTTACAGAAAGAGGCCTGTAGCCATTCCCAGTTCCTGACTGTATGGGCATGTGGTGATCCAAGTCCTGTGCATAGAATCTGTTCCACAGCTTGGATAATTTATGATGTTTCCTTTTCTCTCCAGGGAAGGAGGATTTAGCACACAGCCCTCCAGTTGGGCTCTACTGACAGAAGTGTTATTTAACCTGCTTTGTCTTTGTTCTGGACTGTGTCTTTCTCTTGGTAGGAAAAATTACCTTGAGTCACCATTAATCTTTTAGTGAATTTAAAAGTAACATTGACTTTCTTACTTTTTTCTTTTCTGCTTTTTATGTGTAATTTGTTTTGCAGCATTGTCTCTGATTTTTTTCTCTTCCTCATATTCTCTTCCTTGATATTAACCCTTACTTGTGCTTTGCTATTTCCCTATTAGTGTTTAATTTTTTGCATCAATTAAGATGAGAGACATTCCATTTCACTTCTATCACTTTGCTACTGTGCTCTTCATATAGTGTGTCCAGTAAGTTCCAGCTTTACACTGCTTCCTACTGGAAGTCTTTCCAGGAGACTAATCCCCCCAGGTTGCTGCAACTCCTGTTTTGTAGTCTAGTGTCTAAAGTTACCTGTTCTCTGACAACAGAACATTTGAGGTCATGATTCCCTTTCATCTGAGTTATCTTCTGGTTGCAGTTTTCAGCCAGTTCATTCCTGTTTGGTAGGAAGATGTTTAAGGTGGTTGATGACATGGTTCAACTCCTCCACTTTCTAGAAGAAAACCCTGTTCCTGACACGCTTGCAGAGCAGGTGAGCAGCCTGTGCCTGGCAGTGCTGCTTTTCCAAGGGCTCACTAGCTCATTTGCTATGAGCTCTGGATGACTCCCATCATTGTTGTGTGGAGGTTTCTGACCATACCGTATGCCTTTTCCTCCCTCTGACAAAAACACAATGTTTGCAATTCCCAGATAAATCAAAGCTCAATCTGATTTGATTGTGGGAAGTACATTTACAAAAAAAAACCCCAACAAAACAACCCATGTATATCTGAACTGCCAACTGCAGTTTTGATTCATCCATGTTTGTGCTCCCTTGTCATTTGCTGTTAGCGAACAGACTTGATTTTCATCCGTGTAAAACCACAGAGAATGTGGTGTTTGATCTGAACGTCTTAGTCACAGGAGAGCAAGGAGGATTTGGTGTGTGAACAAAACTATTCACTATTCTCTTGGGTAAAGGGCTTTGGGCATCCACTCAGAGAGCAGAAACAACAGCATATGACTTACGTGCCCAATTACACACTGTGTATAACCAAATAGCTGAAGCAAACGGTTCACAAATGCTCTATAGTCTGCAAACAGGCAGTAAAATCCCTAGCAAAGGGCAGGATGCATTCAGGGCAATCGGCTGCTTTAATGCTTTGTGGAGACAAAAAAAGGGCTAAATTTGCAGCTATCCCTGAGGAATTATCTGTGAGCACTATCTGCAAATAATAATTTAATCAGCTTATTTGACTGCCCATGGTCACAAAGCTGTAATTGATTAAAAATGATCCTTTTTGTAACAAAATAAGGCTGGAGAATAAAAATGAGATTCTAAGGTGATTCTAATGTGCCCTGCTGTGGCAATATGATAAGGAGCACTTCTGTAGAGAATCAAAGAATCTCACAGCAAAGGGTTTGGGGAGTGTTACAGAGAAGTCTTTTTTTTTTTTTTATTGGACTTTAGGGTGGTTTAGACTGAATTTGGACTTTTTTCTTTCTTTTTACTTCTTTTTTTTCTTTCCTTTCTTTCTTTTTTTTTTTTTTTTTTTTTTTTTTTTTTTTTCTTTTGGTGTATTCATGTTTCCTAGGGAGCTGAATGGGGGAGAGGAACTTCTTTCAAAGGCCACATGGCCTGCTTCCAATTCTGATAGATAAAGTCAACCTGCTTGGCCCCACCAGCAGGAAATAGGATGCTGCTCCTTTAAGCGGACTGTAAGGAGTATGGAATTACGGCTAACTTGGTTTGGAGCCTTTGTGTAAGGCTTTCAGGAAGAGATAAACCATTAATCATGCACAATTACTCTGACCTTGCATGAACTAAAGCCTCTCTGAACACATAAGATTACCGTCCCTGGGGACCTTGAGATACTGACACGATCAGGTCTGTTCTGGGGCACTGAAACGGCTGCACGAAATGGCTGAAAGCTTGGCCTTTCTTTCCTCTCCTCCAACCAGACTGTTCCTCCACCCCGGACAGGGGTTTATCTTTCTAACATGCTTGCAGTGTAAACTAAGGAGAAGTCATTTCCCTACCCCAGGATTTGAGTTCCGATAATGCAAGTGGAAATTATGGCAGTGCTTAAGAGAATAAATTACATTTGGGTTTTCATCAGATGTTTTTTAAGACTTACTGAGGTGGAGATTTCACACTTATTTCTGCTTTCTCCCTGGGATGGACCCTCTTTGTGGTTAGTGCAGCTTGTAGCACAAGTGTTATGGTCAGTGGCAGAGATTTTTAGGTAGCTCTGCAGTGTAATTAATTTTTGCTGCTGTTATTGCTTTCCTGGTACCACCCTCACCTGTTCTAATTAGATTTTAGATGGTGATTTTCAGGGTAAGCTTATATATCCTCTGTTAGTCTTGTTTAGGATTTCTTTCACCCCTTATACTCCTTAAACAAACACATCTCACACTGTAATAAAGTTTCCTCTATCTCTTCTTTTCCCAACCTCCTGACACTAGCAGCAATATGTAAAATAATAATAGTAATAATGATGATGATAAATAAGCAATTAAGTATTTACTCATTAAGAAATTATTGATTTTAATGTGTAATTTTTCAAAATTAGGGTGAGCTAAAAATGCACCTGAACAGTTGCAGGAGCTCAGCTCACTGACTTGGTGAAATGCAGTTCCTTGTGCTTGATCCTTCATCCTGTGCTTGACCCCTAAAGCTTCATTCATTGTATCAAATTTATACTGCTAGAAATATTTACTTCCATGTGTGATCACTTGACATTGTTATGTACTGAAGTGACATCTATTTTGAACTAATTTTACATTGCTCTAACTATCTTTTCTCCTTTTTCACAAAGGAGTAATTGTATGTGTATATTTGGATCTGCAGTAGGAAGGTGTTAGTGCTTTAGCTTACAGTTAGTAAGTCACAACAGTTAGTAAGTAGAGCAGTAGATCTGTGTGTGGAGAAGCCCTGCAGAGCTCTTGCCTTGCTGACACTAGTTTTAGATGTTTCTCTTCAACTGTATTTTTCAAGCCCTCAGTCAGCTGCCTACAAACCATCTCCATTACCAGAAAAGTTGACATGAATATGAATTCTGCTGGTTTAGCCTTCATTTTTTTCTGTCAAAAGATTCATGTCTGAAACCAAACCTGTCCCTGTGTACCTCTCAGGAATACTTCATTGGAATTAGCACAGATTGATGCCCCTTCCTTCGCTCTGTGTGTGACAAAGAGAGAAAAGCTGTAATCCTGCACGGACTGTATTTATCAGCAGATTAAGGTTCCAGTGATAAAATTTTCTGTCCACTGAGGTGGCAAATTTCAGATTTTTCAGAGATGTGGTTTTAGGAAGATGGAGGTGGCTCATCTGCATTAAAGGCCTGGACAGGAGATTGCAAACCAAAATACGTGTCCAGTTCTGAGCAGAGCCTCTGTCTTGCTGTGTAAGAGGATGGGTAAGTCCAAAAGAAATAAATATGCTCTTCATATAGTGAATGATCCCTGAAAAAAGGGATTTAGAAGGTAGAATCATAGCATCATAGAAGATCCTGAGTTGGATGAGACCCACAAGGATCATTGAAATCCAAAAAGATAGGCAAAATGGAAGTACCAAAGGTACAGGGGTAAGGAATGGTTTTAACAGGTAAGATCTCTGGCAGGAATATCAAACCTGTTGCACCAGGACATCAGTCAGTCTCTAACTACTGGAGGCAAGAAAAATTCTGTTACAAGGAAGGTTTCTCTACATTGTTTGCTGCAAGATTTCTGCACAGTGTTCCTGAGCCATGTTCATAGTCCCTGTTATAGACTGTTGGATTTGGTAAAGTTGATTTGGGTTTGTATAGAAGGGTGTTCAAAGGCTCCTTGTGCCACTAGGCATTGAGGAAGAGAGCCTGGTTTGAGGGAGCTGTCCAGTACTAGCTGGAGAAGACAGACACTCTGCTGCTCTTCTCTATGGATGTTTCAGCAAGTTATTTTTCCCCCTCTCTTTAATGTTTTCCACTGATGTGTCCTAAAAGTGTTGCCAATGGCTAAAGGGCTGTTGGTTCTAAGAAATATTCAGCAGAAAGTAAACTCATTGAAAACAAAACAAAAAACCCCGCAGGCATACCAACATGGAATATTTAGTGGAAATTTAGTGAAGAGCATAGAAATGAACAGAAGGAGCATCTATAAGGAAAAATAGCATTTAACTGCCATCAGCCAAAATATAACAGTCTGCAAGGGCAAGTTCATTTTGCCATTATCACTAAAGCAAGATGTTTCTGAGCATTGCACTTGCTTGTATTCATGAAAAGAGATATTGGCAATATAAAAGCAAGATGTTAGCTGACTGGGAGAGCCACTCTGGGAATAGATTGCCATAGGATGTGGCTGATTCATCACCACATGGAGTGTGCAAACTGAGACTGGATGTCTGGCTTAAACCATTCTGCATATTGCTGTTAGTGATGTTGAATTTGTGAGCAGGGAAGGATGATTCCTTTCACTGCAGGAGGATTGGATAGTCCATGTTTTTTTGCAGGATTTCAGAGGACCAATATGACAGTATTGGTCACTTATGCTGTTAGGTATGTGAGTCAATGAAGTTATCTTTTGCTAAGCATGGTGCTAAGGCACAGAGCTGCCCTGATTGTGGTGCTGTGGGGCTACAACTGCTCATGGCACTTTTGGGCAACTTGGACTCACAGTCTGTTTTCAGAGAAGCATTACCCTGCTCCTCTTTAGGAAAGGGGCTGTGAATGGATGAGATTAGTTGTGAGCAGGAAAAGGCAGGAGGTTGGTAGTAGGAAGGGATGAGAGGAGTCTGTGCTGAAGATGTGGTTCACTGCACGTGCCGCAAAAGCCAAAATCTAAGGTAAATTCTCATCTGATGTAGCCCAGCTTCAGTCAGGAGTGAATCAGCTGAAGTCAGTGTTAGAGCTGGATCAAAACAAGCTTGAAGAGTAGCAGTATCAGGCCCACCTTATGTTTCTGCTTTGTTTTTAGTCCTGTGGCACCTCGTTGTGACCGAAAATGTGGAAAGATCCATTGTAAGAGGTTTTAAAATGGCACAGTTTGCCATTTGAAGGGAAAAGGATAACCCACTGCTTCCTGGTTGCAGTCCAGATGTGTATCTGTATGTACAGTGCAGTGCTGTCAGTACAGCTAGTGTAGCTCTTCCTGAAGCAGCTGTTAACAAGCTGGCATCAGTACTCTTGTCTGTGCTGCCAGGACCATAACATGTGAGCCTACAGCCTCATCTTGTCCAAAAATATTATAGATTCTGCCTTTCCCTCTTAGACCACTGTGAGAGGCACTACCTTAAATCTACCTCAGTCACATTTGTTCAAGCTATTCATCCTTAGGACTGAAAGTGTGAATATTTTCTTTAGCTTTAAATTTGATTTTACAAGATCTAAAACCTGATCAGACAAGGATTCCACAAGTCCTGAATCCATCCTGGGTTTACTGTTGTTCATTTGAAAGCCTTTGTGTGGGAGGGTCAGAGGGATAAAAATGAGGAGAGACACTCTGGCAGCATAGATCTGTGTCGATTCTCTGCTGCTACAGTCCAGGTGACTCAGTTAAACCAGAGGAATAGCTGGCTGAGGGCTGTGCCTTACTAATAGGAAAGAGAGAACTCGAGGGGTTAAAGGCAAGAGCATCCCTTTTATAATTAGGACAGATCAGAAGTGGAGCAAAATGTTCTTGCAGCTGAATCAGCTGCCCTCTAACCAGCCTGGAGTCTGGAGCTGGGGCCTGATGGACACTTGTACAGAATGCAATTTAATCTGTAATGGCTGAGGAGGACTCCTCAAAGTCTGAGGCAAATGGCAATTATTGTCCCTTTTTGTCACATCCCCCCCAACCAAAACAAGAAAAAGAGGAAAATTAATGAAAATAACAACAGGGAAGGATCCTAACCAGCATGCCCTGCCTCCCCCTTTCTCTTTAAAAATCCTCTGCAATGTAGTGACTGAAATGAGCTGCCCACTGTAATAAAATCTCTGGAGCACCAATGTGAAACCAGAATTCCTCCCCCACACACATGCACACACACCCCTTTTCCCTAATGAGCAGGGAGACGCCAGCTCGGGGGCTGCAGCCAGTGTTAAATTAGCAGAGAAGGCCATCGAAGTGGGCTGACTCCAGCGTAAACTGCCTTAAGTGTCTGTTTATTAAATCACACCACCGCTTAGAGTCTGCCCTGCTGCCACATCAGAGCTGTCTGCACACAGACAAACCCTGGGCAGTCCCAGGGGAACCTGGTCCAACTGGATACTCGTGGTAATAAAGGCAGGGGGAGGAGGGAGCAGCCTGCCACCAACAGCCCCTTGTTAGGCTCCATCATGTGTTGCTCTTCAAGAGCAGAAAAACCTTTATTTAAGGTCACAGTTTGCATTTGTGACAATGGGGAACCTGGAAATCTTGAAACTCTGAAATTGTCTTCCTCTCTCCTTGCTAGGAAGCAGAAGCCATGGCAGGCATTTGCTTGCTAAACTGGCTTGTAGGAGCCTTGGAGAGGAGCTTTCCTGTGTCAGTTCTTCCTGGGAAGTGTGGCATTTTCACTGTCTTGCGTTTCGACTCTCCTTGTGTTACAGTGGGAGCAGATTGTTGATACCTAATGATTTTCTAAGAGAATTCCCTGGTGTTAATCTGTCTCTGGCTTTGGAAATAGAAAAATCTAGTATTTAAACCTTAAGCCATCATATTCAGACAGGGAAAAATCAAAATGCTTCTACATATTTGCACAGTGCGAGGTGCAGTGAGGGTTTGATTCCAGATGGGATTTCTACACTTGCCTGCAAAACAGTAGTATTACATATTCTGCAGTTGAAGCAGACAGGAGAGACCTAGTCAAGCTGTAAACCTTGTCTGTCTGAGACATGACTTCTATTTCTGCTAGTTCTGGAGCAAGATGCTTAACCCTACTACATTCCCTTCTTTCTCAAGGTCTAATTTTTAAATACAATTGGAACCAGAGCTGCTGGTTTACAGCTCCTACTGCTTGTATTACCAATGGGTCTGACTTGCTCTCTACACTTCCAAAATAAGTTGTCTTTTCTGCATAAATCTCTAGAGAGGAATCTTGGGGAGATGTGGGTAATTCTCTCATCCCATAAGGAAGCCTAGAATGAAGTTTCTGAGAAAGTATCTGAAATAGTCAAAGTTTATTCTCATGAATTGCATGGGCCTGCTGA